>NC_057799.1:575828528-575981283 GCF_018294505.1 Triticum aestivum | reverse complement strand
AGGGGGCGGCGCCCCCCTCTCTTTCCTTCTCCCTCTCCTACTCCTTCCCTCTCCCCCCTCTTGGAAAAGGAAGGGGACTCCAACTAGGATTGGGAATCCTAGTTCGACTCCCCCTATAGGCGCGCCCCTCCTGGGCCGGCCTCCTCCTCCTCGCTCCATTATATAAGTGGCCAAGGGGGCACCCCAAAGCACAATAGACAATCTCTTAGGCGTGTGCGGTGCCCCCCTCCATAGTTACACACCTCGGTCATATCATCGTAGTGCTTAGGCGAAGACCTGCGCCGGTAACTTCATCATCACCGTCACCACGCCATCGTGCTGACGGAACTCTCCCTCGGCCTCAACTGATCAAGCGTACGAGGGACGTCATCGAGCTGAACGTGTGCTGAACACGGAGGTGCCGTACGTTCGGTGCTAGGATCGGTCGGATCGTGAAGACGTACGACTACATCAACCGCGTTGATATAACGCTTCCGCTTTTGGAATACGAGGGTACATGGACACATTTTGCCCTCTCGTTGCTATGCATCACCTAGATAGATCTTGCGTGATCGTAGGATTTTTTTTGAAATACTACATTCCCCAACAGTGGTATCAGAGGCAGGTCTATGCGTAGATGTTATATGCACGAGTAGAACACAAAGAGTTGTGGGCGATAATAGTCATACTGCTTACCAACATGTCATACTTTGATTCGGCGGTATTGTTGGATGAAGCGGCCCAGACCGACATTACTTGACAGCGTTCATGATACTAGTTCTACCGACGTGCTTCGCACATAGCTGGCTAGTGGGTGTCTGTTTCTCCAACTTTAGTTGAATCGAGTGTGACTACGCCCGGTCCTTGTTGAACGTCAAAACAGCACACTTGACGAAAAATCGTTGTGGTTTTGATGCGTAGGTAAGAACAGTTCTTGCTAGAAGCCCGTAGCAGCCACGTAAAACTTGCAACAACAAAGCAGAGGACATCTAACTTGTTTTTGCAGGGCTTGCTGTGATGTGATATGGTCAAGAGGTGATGATATATAATTTGTTGTATGAGATGACCATGTTTTGTAACAGTTATCGGCAACTGGCAGGAGCCATATGGTTGTCGCTTTATTGTATGAAATGCAATCGCCATGTAATTGCTTTACTTTATCACTAAGCGGTAGCAATAGTCGTAGAACCAATAGTTTGCGAGACGACAATGATGCTTCGATGGAGATCAAGGTGTCAAGCCGGTGACGATGGTGATCATAACGGTGCTTTGGAGATGGATATCAAAGGCACAAGATGATGATGGCCATATCATATCACTTATTTTGATTGCATGTGATGTTTATCTTTTATGCATCTTATTTTGCCTAGTACGGCGGGAGCATTATAAGATGATCTCTCACTAAAAATTTCAAGGTATAAGTGTTCTCCCTGAGTATGCACCGTTGCGACAGTTCTTCGTGCTGAGACACGACGTGATGATCGGGTGTGATAAGCTCTACTTTCACATACAATGGGTGCAAGCCAGTTTCGCACACGCAGAATACTTGGGTTAAACTTGACGAGCCTAGCATATGCGGCTATGGCCTGAGAACACTGAGACCGAAAGGTCGAGCGTGAATTATATAGTAGATATGATCAACATAGTGATGTTCACCATTGAATGCTACTCCATCTCACGTGATAATCGGACATGGTTTAGTTGATATGGATCGCGTGATCATTTAGGTGACTAGAGTGATGTCTATCTAAGTGGGAGTTCTTAAGTAATATGATTAACTGAACTTTAATTTATCATGAACTTAGTCCTGATAGTATTTGCATAACTCTGTTGTAGATCAATAGCTCGTGATGTAGCTCCCCGTTTGTTTTTGATATGTTCCTAGAGAAAAATTAAGTCGAAAGATGATAGTAGCAATGATGCAGACTTGGTCCGTGATCTGAGGATTATCCTCATTGCTGCACAGAAGAATTATGTCCTTGATGCACCGCTAGGTGACAGAACTATCGGAGGTGCAGATGCGGACGTTATGAACATTTGACAAGCTCGGTATGATGACTACTTGATAGTTTAGTGCACCATGCTCTACGGCTTACAACTGGGACTACAAAAATGTTTTGAATGCCACGGAGCATATAAGATGTTCCAAGAGTTGAAATTGGTATTTCATACTCATGCCCGTGTCAAGAGGTATGAGACCTCTGACGGTACTTTGCCTACAAGATGGAGGAGAATAGCTCAACCAGTGAGCATGTGCTCAGATTGTCTTGGTACTACAATTGCTTGAATCAAGTGGGAGTTAATCTTCCAGATAAGATAGTAATTGACAAAGTTGTCTAGTCACTATCACCAAGTTACTAGAACTTCATGATAAACTATAATATGCAAGGGATGACAAAAGTAATTCCCGAGCTCTTCGCGATGCTGAAATCGGCGAAGGTAGAAATCAAGAAATAGCATCAAGTGTTGATGGTTAACTGTTGGGGAACGCAGTAATTTCAAAAATTTCCTATGCACACGCAAGATCATGGTGATGGATAGCAACAAGCGGGAGAGTGTTGTCCACGTACCCTCATAGACCGTAAGCGGAAGCGTTATGACAACGCGGTTGATGTAGTCGTACGTCTTCACGATCCGAACGATCCAAGTACCGAACGCGGGGCACCTCCGAGTTCAGCACACGTTCAGCTCGATGACGTCCCTCATACTCTTGATCCACTTGAGGCCGAGGGAGAGTTCCGTCAGAACAACGGCGTGGTGATGGTGATGATGAAGTTACCGACGCAGGGCTTCACCTAAGCACCACGACGATATGACCGAGGTGTGTAACTGTGGAGGGGGGCACCGCACACGGCTAAGAAATCTACTTGTGTGTTTATGGGGTGCCCCGTGGCCACGTATTTAAAGGATGGAGGGAGGAGGAGGCCGGCCCTCATAGGGTGCGCCCAAAGTGTGGAGTCATACTAGGACTCCCTAGTCCTAATAGGATTCCACCTCCCACATGGAATAGGAGAAGGGGAGGGGAGAAGGAGAAAGAAAGAAGGAGCCGCCCCTTTCCCAAGTCCAATTCGGACCAGTCCTTGGGGAAGGGGTGCAGCCACCCTTGAGGCATTTCTCTTCTTTCCCGTTGGCCCATGTGACACCCAAAATTTTTATTTGGATTTTTTAAAAAGATTTTATTTGACTTGAGGGAGGTGATTTAAATTTTTCTTCAAAAGAACTCTCCCTTTCAAATATTTTTTATGGCAAAGGTTTTATTTGGATTCACCCAAGATCTGTCTTTGGTCTTGGAGGTTCTTGCTTTTATTTGGACTCAAGACAAAATGCTTTTCACTTGGGAAAATGCCTTTTGAAAATCTCTTTGAAATTTGCACTATGGCTTTTGGAATAATCCTTTGCCACTTTCAACAATTCTCTCTTGCCATGGCCTTAGTGCAAATACTCTCTCCTAAACCTCCCTCACCTTTGGATCATGATTTGGCATCTAATCCAGCAAGTTGAACCTCCCCATATGATTATTTTCCATTTAAATCTTATTCAAACAAATTTCTGTCTTCTATTCTAGCCATTGGTGATTTACAAAGGAACTCCACTTTCTGTTTTGATTTTTGCCCCCAAACCTTTTCCCCTCCTAGTCCTTTGAACCCTCAACCAAGATCCATGAAGATCCACTGGTCTTCAGTTCAAATTTTTCAAACTACACTTGCTGCAAGTTTGGACCAGATTTGTCAAATTTGGTGAAATTCATTCAAATCCTTTCTCCAAAAATTCCAAGTAAAATCAGGCAGCCTCTGGGTGCATTGAGTGGTCACCTCACCAAGTACCAGCCCCAGAAAAATTTATCTCATTGCCAAATCATTCTGTCGAACACCTGCAGTGCATTGTCAATGTCAAGTTCAGTAAGTTCAGAGAACATTGCAGTGCACTGTCGTTTTCTTCAGAACCTGTTGTCGATCTCGACCAGTGCCCTGTGTCGCCTTGCTCCCCGTCCCCTCCCCCTTGTTCCTGCACCGCACGAACGCCTGGCACCTTGCGGACGTCGGCGACGAGCAGCAGAAGGTGCGCCGCCCCGTGACCGACGCCAGCGGCGGCTTTGCGGCCGCCAGCGGGAGGCACGGCGCTGACGGCGCCACCCAGCGCCGCCCAAGCCACCGGAGCTCGCCGCGTGGCCTTCCACTCCCCCGAACGCGCTGCCACTCTCGTCGTGAACCGCAGGGCGCGGAGCGCGCTCTCTGCCGCCGTCGAGCCCGTGCGGCCATCTCACCGTGGACCGACGCCATTACGCCAAGACCAACTCCGTTTAGCTGTGGAATGGCACCAGTAACCTCCACTGATGCTGCCTGGCCACTCAAACCTCCTGCCAATCCACTGCATCGCCGTAATCGCTCGCCGGAGATTCTCCGTTCACGGCCACCCCGTCGATCCGCCTATAAATAGAGGCCCCGAGCTTCAACTCGAGCACACACCATCCCTGCACTCCACCTAGAGCACGCCTAGCCACTGGAAGAGCCCCGAGGAGGTCTCCTTCCTCGACTCCGGCCGCCGCGACCCGCCACGGGATCCAGCTCGATTCGCCCCCGTGTGTGCACCTCCGCCTCCCATCTCTTGCCAGTAGCTTCTCTATGCATCCCTCCTTCTGACCCGCGCTTCAATTCGAAGTTTGCAGCCCTCCACCGGAGTTCTCCACCCTCACCCGAGCCGCCGTCCGCCGGAGAAAGTGTCGCCGTCGACGTGGTGCTCCCCGTTGGTCGAGTCCACCACCCACCGACGCGGAAGAACAAGCTGAAGCTCTTGGTACCCTCCGATCCTCCTGACTCGCCGTGGTTCGACGCCGGCGTCCACCGCAGTCTTCGGGCGCCGGCGAGCTTTTCAAACCTGACATGTGGACCCCGCATGTCAGCCTCTGTTCTATTCTTCGCGAACCGTTTTCTGTTGGCGCCTTCGGGCAAAATACGCTTTCCCTCTTTAGCTAGCGCATTTCTTACCGAAGCGTTTTCTGGTTTCTCAGTTTAAACCCTGGAACTTTTCTGTTTCATTACAGATAAGTCCCTGGACAGAAACCTTTATAACTTTTTAATAAAAAGGGATTTTTGAGTGATTCTTTTTCTGACAGTCTTAAAATTTTGTCTAGTTTTCTATGAGATTTATTTGGAAAATTTTTGGAGAAGTTTCTGTGCACGCGTTGGTTTTCACGTTAGTGCCCGTTTTCGTTATTGCCGTTGGTTCCGGAAGAGGTGACGGAGCCGCGAACTTCGCCGAGCTAGACTCCGACTTCTCCGAACCAGGCAAGCATGTTTGAACATTTGATATGATAGGTGTTTTGCATGTTTGCTTGAAAGTTTGTGCGTGGCATATGAGTGTCGGTGAATACCTCGTTGCTTGTAAGGCAACTACCCGCATGTTCCAAAGTTGCGATGATCTCTGATGAGAGATGGCCTAATCATGTGGTGACATGAAGGGCAGCAAGGTGGTACTGTTGTAGCATACCAGCCTTGCGTCATCCGACTTTCTCCGACGTTAACGTGGACGGAGTCACGTTATCGTTCTTTCCCCCTTCCGTGCTACCACATGTTTCATTTGCCAGGATGCGGTTTAGTAAGTTGGTAACCTCTTTCCGTGTACACACCAAACAGAGAGGCCGGGATGATGGTACCTTGGCCCAGGATTAAAGCCAGTCATCCGGTCAGGGGGCATGGGTGTTTCCGGTTGGGACCGAGAGGGGGGGCACCCCCTTAGAGCGCGCGTATAGAAATTTGATCCCATGCTACGCGAGGTTGTAGCCTCCCCGTCTCAAGGTTTTTCTTGAACGTTGCCGAGGGTGATCCCTGGCTTCGGAATGTTGAATTGGGTGTGTACTGGTTAGACGTGTTTCTTCCAAAACACCGTAAACGGAACTAGTCCCCGTGACTACTGAAATCCGTTGGTTGTGGTTAAGTACAAACTCTGCAGAGTCAAATCCTTCAGAGTCATCGTATCCATGATCAAGTAGTGAAATCAGTATATCCATATCTATCCGCGTGGAAAACTTGTCCCCGGTGAACAAGCTCAAGTGGTAAATCCAGTTTAATTATTATTCCTGTGGATGGACTAACTTTATATTTGTCTCGTACTTGTGATAATTTATGTTCCCGAACTATTGAATTATTGAGCTACAATATAAGCCCTTTATGTGACGTCGCGCAGACGTCCGACTGTGGCGTGTTCTTGTTTCTTACTTTAAATATAAGCCCTTTATGTGATGTCGCTCCGACGTCCGACTGTGGCACGCACTGCCTTTATTTTTTGTTATAAGCCCTTTATGTGGTGTCGCCCCGACGCCCGACTGTGGCGTTATTATTCTGCAGTTTCCGCTCGAGGAGTCATTCAGACCCTCGTTTGGCACCAGTAATTACTATTTTGCATTTTCCTCTCGAGGAGTCATTCAGACACTCGTTTGGCACTAGTATTACTATTCTGCATTTTCCTCTCGAGGAGTCATTCAGACACTCGCTTGGCACCAGTATTATTATTCTTGCAGTTTCCGCTCGAGAAGTCTTTCAGACACTCGTTTGGTACCAGTATTGCTATTCTGCAGTTTCCGCTCGAGGCGTCATTCAGACCCTCGTTTGGCACCCCGTATTTATTATCTCTATGTCTGAACGCACTGGTTAATTGTTCATATGCTTCATGTTTACATTTGTTATATCTTATGTCCGAACTGTCTTGCGAGTACTTTCATAGTACTCACCTGGCTTGTTGATTTGGCCAGATGTTGACGAAGGCGATCTCTTGGATGAAGAGTTTGATAGCGCGTCCGACGCCTAGAGGAGTCCCAGTCAGTCCTGCGCGATCCCGGATATTGGTCACTTGTATTATATACGCTTCCGCCACCCGCAATAAGTCTCCTCGAGCCTCACTCCGACGCTCGAAGAGCTGTAGTCTTCAGGAGTCATATCACTCGCTTCGCGGTGATATTTCCACCACCGTTATTATCGTGAGTTAGTAGTATGCCACCCTATCCGCCGTCTTGTTTTATCGGCGTGCATGTAATAAATTGTTGGGCAGTCTCCGCTCAACCTTGTATTATATTCAGTACTCCTGGTATTTTTCTTCTGTGACCAAGATATTGTCTACCAGTGAGAAGGAATTCTTCCTTACTGGTCCGTAAAAGGGATTGGTCTCTCAATAATTATTTTATTGAAAAACCGGTCGTGACAAGCTTGGTATCAGAGCCAGGCTGACTGTAGGAAGCCACTAGGTGCGATCGCTAATCGGTTATTAGCGTCTTTTGTGCTTTTTCAGCATTTTGCAATTGTAGCTATTTTCTGTTGGTCATCATAAATTTATGACATGACTACTCAGAATTTTTGCCTACTTTTGTAGATGGCTGGCAGCAGCTGTGAGAATCGAGTGTTCACGAACGTGCCCGAGGGGTTTGTCAAGCTCCTCGTCTCCATCACCAAGCTCGCGATCGGGCCAGCAGCTCGCCCGGAGTTCACGCTCTACCAGCACAAGCTCAGCGACGACGTGTCTATGCACCAAGCTGTGGTGCAATTCAAGGGAGGACGTTCTGCAGCTCGCCACTTCCGTTTTGTGGGAAGGGCCATGCCTACGGAGAGGCATGCCATGCAGATGGCTGCCCGTGAGGCGATAGCTCGTCTTCGGGACATCCTTCCTACGATGAAGACTCGTCGCTACCGCTACCTCCCATGCCATGTGCCATACACCAGTCACTATGCATTCGCCTGCCATCGGGGAGAGCGAGATGAAGCCATCGAGATGGTTGTGGAGTATCTCAAGGCTCTGGAGGAGTCTTTCGACAACCTCGTGGACGATCTTGTGGCTGCCCGCATGGACTTAGTCCGGGGCGGTCCTGCCAGCAGGAAGGAGCTTCTCAACACGGCGCCGCCTCTGACATTCGTCTCGTCTTCAGCCTCGTATGCACCGGCCGTTTTGGCCACTGCTCACCGTCTGCCTACCACTGAGGAGTTCGACCGAGTCATCGCTCCTACTCCAGTCAGAGCCGCACCGCCTGCCGCACCCGCTCTACCACCCGTCGCTCCCGCACCATCACCGCAGCGCAGCGTTACGCGCCAGGAGCCAGCTAGAGAGGAGGTGGAGGTTGATTCTCCTGGACCGCTGAGTCTTGCCATCGGCAAGGGAAAGGAAATCTTCACCATCTCCGACTGAGAGCGCCGAGTAGCCGCGCGTTATGTCTGCTTGTATGATGTGTTGTTTTATCTGTACGCTAGTTTGTATTGGTGTGTTTGCTGCCTTCCGGAGTAGTACGCTAGCCTAAATAACATGTCAGGAATGTGTACGCGCATCCTGAGTGCTGTATCGTGTGTTTGCTTTTCGCGTGTAAGATATATGCTAAGCAGTTCTTCTCCGTGCAAAATCGTTTATGTTTTCTTGAAAAACCTTGAGTCTTTTAAATTGTTGCCTTTGCAAGATTTTCCTTGTGCTACACAGTTTTTCTCATGGGTTTTGCAAAATAATACCCCAGACTGGAAAAAATGTCTCGCCCGTGGACTCGCTCCATGCCCAATCAGCCAGAAGAGGTTTATGGGACACAGACTAGCAACAATTTCACTCAGGGTCAGTCCAGTCAACAAGACAGCGAAGCAGCCCTGTCTCAAGTATGCCGTCTCTTCGAGCAAAGCCAGCAACAGCACCAAGAGATGATGAATCATGTCATCAATATGGGAAACCACCGTGAGCCCTATTAACCACATTCCAAGTTATCTGAGTTACAGAAGACTCGCCCCTCAACTTTTGCTCACACCGATAGGCCGCTGGAAGCCGATGATTGGCTTCGTGACATTGAAAGGAAGCTGATTATTGCTCAGTGTTCAGATCATGAGAAGGTGCTTTATGCACCACACTACCTTACTGGAGCAGCTGCAGCATGGTGGGAAAACTTCCTACACATGCATCCCAGTGAACACAACATCACCTGGGAAGAGTTCAAGGAAGGCTTCCGTGGGGCACACATCCCCAGGAGCATCATAAAAATCAAGAAGAGAGAGTTTGATGACCTGAAGCAGAGAGGCATGTCAGTGACAGAATACAATGGTCAGTTTACCCAGCTGTCTCGTTATGCCTACGACGAGCACATGACAGAAAGCAAGAAGATGGAAAAATTCCTGGACGGCCTGGCACCAGCACTAAGATGCCAACTGATTGTACACACCTTTCCGGATTTTAAAACTCTGGTGGACAAGGCCATTACCTTGGAGAATGAGCGCCGTAGTCTGGAAGATATCCGTAAGCGAAAGAGGGACAAGACGACTCTTGCTCGCAACAACCGAGGCAAGACTGAGGTCCCAAGGACAGACGCAAGGAGATCCACGACTACTGATCCAAGGCCCGTCGGACAGTTTCATGCCAGGGACAAGGAGTACACATACCGTCCAGGGGTCACCTGCTATGCTTGTGGTCAAGAAGGGCACTATGCTAAACAGTGCCCAAAGCCAAGGAACTCGGCACCCAAGCCAAACAATGGTGGAAACAATCCAGCCCCCAAGCGCAACAATTTCAACCCCAACAACAACCACAGGAAGGGTCACCTGAACCATGTGACCAGGGAAGAAGCGCAGAATGCCCCAGACATCGTGCTCGGTACGTTCCCTGTCAACACAGTACCTGCCACGGTTTTGTTTGATTCTGGAGCTTCCCATTCGTTCGTTTCGAAGAGTTTTGTTTTGCAACATGGTTTTCCGATACTTCCCTTGGAAAAATCTATGATCATCAAGTCCCCCGGAAATAAGCAAATCGCTCAGGGTTACTGCCAAGGAGTGGTCATTGAGTTCGAAGGACTACAATTCCAAGCAAATCTCATCGTGTTGGAGAGTAAAGGACTGGATGTCATTTTAGGGATGGACTGGTTGACCACCAACAAAGGATTCATTGACTGTTTCAATCGGACAGTGATTCTCACTCACCATCACGGCAAGACAATAAGGGTTTCCGCTCAAGAAAGGCCACGATCACAGCAACCAAAACTGAACAAAATGGACATTGCAGAACTGAGAAAAGTTCCAGTGGTATGCGAGTTTCCTGATGTGTTCCCTGAAGAACTACCAGGCATGCCACCAGACCGAGAGATAGAATTCAGCATCGAACTAGCACCTGGCACCGCTCCCATCTATAAGAAGCCTTATAGAATGGCACCCTCAGAATTGGTGGAGTTGAAGAAGCAGATAAAGGAATTATTGGACAAAGGATTTATTCGAGCCAGCTCCTCACCATGGGGTTCGCCTGTGTTGTTCGCCAAGAAAAAGGATGGGACACTGAGACTGTGTATAGACTATCGAGCCCTCAATATGGTCACCATCAAAAACAAATATCCGATGCCACGGATAAATGATTTGTTTGACCAGCTCGCACAAGCCAAGGTGTTCTCAAAGATTGATTTGAGGTCGGGATATCATCAACTGAAAGTACGGACAGAAGATATCCCCAAGACAACATTCACCTCCAGATATGGGTTATACGAGTTTACAGTGATGCCTTTTGGACTAACGAACGCCCCCGCATATTTCGTCCACCTCATGAACAAAGTGTTCATGAAATTCATGGACAAATTTGTGGTGGTATTCATTGACGATATTCTGGTTTACTCAAGGACACCAGAAGAGCATGCTGAGCACCTCAGAATTGTTTTGGGAGAATTGAGGAAACATCAGTTGTACGCCAAATTTAGCAAGTGCGAATTTTGGCTAAGACAAGTTGGTTTCTTAGGCCATATATTGAACCAAGAAGGCGTGGCCGTAGACCCAGAAAAAGTCAAGGCCATACTTGACTGGAAGCCACCCGCCAACGTTACTGATGTGCGGAGTTTCCTAGGAATGGCCGGATATTACAGAAGATTTATTGAAGGATTCTCCACTGTGGCAAAACCTATAACACAGTTGCTCAAGAAGGACAAGAAATTTGTATGGACGGAAGCATGCGAGAAAAGCTTCCAAGAACTCAAGAAGAAGCTGACAACCGCACCGGTCTTAACTGTGCCAGACATACACAAGAGTTTTGAAGTTTATTGTGACGCGTCCCGAAAAGGTCTCGGATGTGTACTAATGCAGGATGGCAAAGTTGTCGCATATGCCTCCAGGCAGCTGCGAAAACATGAGGAAAATTACCCAACACATGACTTGGAGCTAGCAGCAGTTATACATGCACTCAAGGAGTGGAGGCACTTTCTGTTGGGAAATCGCTGTGAAATATATACGGACCATAAGAGCCTCAAATATATTTTCACACAGCCAGAGCTAAATTTACGCCAACGACGCTGGTTGGAACTGGTCAAGGACTATGATGTCGGTATTCACTACCATCCAGGGAAAGCAAATGTAGTGGCCGATGCCCTTAGTCGAAACCCCAGCCCGGACAATGACGGTCCGCAAAACTTGAGGCCTGAGTTTCAGCAAGAGTTCGCTAGGCTCAACATGATGTTAGTCTCTGAGGGCACCGTATCAAATCTGGAGATACAACCCACCCTGGTGGAACAAATTAAGAAGGCTCAACAGGGACATCCCAGCATCGAAGGTATAAAGAAGAAAATGAACCTTGGTAAGGCTTCAGAGTTCGTCACAGACAGTGAAGGAACATTATGGTACGGAGACAGACTTTGCGTACCTAACATTGAGGAACTCAAGCAACAAATCTTAACCGAAAGCCACACCGCTCCATACTCGATCCATCCTGGAGGAACCAAAATGTACAAGGACACTCAGGAAAGATTTTGGTGGCACGGTATGAAAAGAGATATAGCCACATTCATTGCTTGTTGCGATTCATGTCAGCGCATCAAGGCCGAGCATCATAAGCCAGCAGGGCTACTCCAGCCAAACAGGATACCGGAGTGGAAATGGGATGAAATAGGAATGGACTTCATTGTCGGATTACCCCGATCACAACGCGGGAATGACGCCATATGGGTCATCACAGACCGACTAACCAAGGTTGCTCATTTCATTCCCGTGAAGACTACCTACTCCACACAAATACTGGCCAAACTTTATCTCTCCCGTATAGTTTGCTTGCATGGAGTCCCAAGGACTATAATATCAGACCGAGGCACCCAATTCGTCTCCAAATTTTGGGATCACCTACAACAAGCTCTGGGCACGCAACTAGCTTTCAGTACAGCGTACCACCCTCAGACTGATGGACAAACGGAACGTGTAAACCAAATCCTAGAGGATATGCTAAGAGCCTGTGTGCTCACCTATGGATCCAGTTGGGAAGAGAGTTTGCCGTATGCCGAATTTGCTTACAACAACAGTTACCAAGCCAGCTTGCAAATGGCACCCTTTGAAGCATTGTACGGACGAAGGTGTCGTACCCCACTGAATTGGTCAGAAACAGGTGACAGCCGTATCTTCGGCCCAGACATGCTTAAAGAGGCCGAGGAGAAAGTTAAACAAATCAGGGACAGACTCAAGACAGCACAGAGCCGACAAAAGAGCTACTATGATCAGAAGCATCGTGAGGTCAGCTTTGAACCCGGTGATTCCGTATACCTCCGAGTATCTCCTATGAGGGGTCTGCAACGGTTCAAAATTAAGGGGAAGCTAGCCCCAAGATTTATTGGACCATTTTGTGTAAAGGCACGAAGAGGCACGGTAGCCTACCAACTAGACCTACCCAAGGAGCTGTCAGACGTCCATGACGTATTCCACGTCTCACAGTTGAGGAAATGTGTGAGTAACCCGGAGAAGCATGTACCTCATGAGAACATTGATATGCAACCAGATCTCACCTACAGAGAAAGACCAGTAAAGATTTTAGAAGAGTCTGAACGGAGGACCCGTCAGAAAACAACAAGATTTTTCAGGGTTCAGTGGAGCAACCACATTGAGGATGAAGCTACATGGGAAAGGGAAGATTTCCTCCGGGCAGAGTATCCATATCTATTTGAGGATCAGCAGAAATCTCAAGGACGAGATTTTTCCTAAGGGGGTAGGTGTTGTGACACCCAAAATTTTTATTTGGATTTTTTTTTAATATTTTATTTGACTTGAGGGAGGTGATTTAATTTTTTTTAAAGAAAAGGACTCTCCCTTTCAAATATTTTTTATGGCAAAGGTTTTATTTGGATTCACCCAAGATCTGTCTTTGGTCTTGGAGGTTCTTGCTTTTTATTTGGACTCAAGACAAAATGCTTTTCACTTGGGAAAATACCTTTTGAAGATCTCTTCGAAATTTGCACTATGGCTTTTGGAATAATCCTTTACCACTGTCAACATTTCTCTCTTGCCATGGCCTTAGTGCAAATACTCTCTCCTAAACCTCCCCTCATCCTTGGATCATGTTTGGCATCTAATCCAGCAAGTTGAACCTCCCCTATGTTTATTTTCCATTTAAATCTTATTCAAACAAATTTCTGCCTTCTATTCTAGCCATTGGTGGTTTACAAAGGAACTCCATTTTCTGTTTTGATTTTTGCCCCCAAACCTTTTTTCCCCTCCTAGTCCTTTGAACCCTCAACCAAGATCCATGAAGATCCACTGGTCTTCAGTTCAAATTTTACAAACTACACTTGCTGCAAGTTTGGACCAGATTT
Organism: Triticum aestivum; assembly: GCF_018294505.1. NCBI lineage: Eukaryota > Viridiplantae > Streptophyta > Magnoliopsida > Poales > Poaceae > Triticum > Triticum aestivum. The sequence continues at coordinate 575,967,758 of NC_057799.1, read as the reverse complement.
GTCAAATTTGGTGAAATTCATTCAAAACTTTCTCCAAAAATTCCAAGTAAAATCAGGCAGCCTCTGGATGTATTGAGTGGTCACCTCACCAAGTTACAGCCCCACAAAAATTTATCTCATAGACAAATCTTTCTGTCGAACACCTGCAATGCATTGTCAATGTCAAGTTTCAGTTAAGTTCAGAGAACATTGCAGTGCACTGTCGTTTTCTTCAGAACCCGACGTCGATCTCACCAGTGCCACTGTGTCGCCTTGCTCCCCGTCCCCTCCCTCTTATTCCTGCACCGCACGAACGCCCGGCACCTTGCGGACGTCGGCGACGAGCAGCAGAAGGTGCGCCGCCCCGTGACCGACGCCAGCGGCGGCTTTGCGGCCGCCAGCGAGAGGCACGGCGCTGACGGCGCCACCCAGCGCCGCCCAAACCACCGGAGCTCGCCGCGTGGCCTTCCACTCCCCCGAACGCGCTGCCACCCTCGTCGTGAACCGCAGGGCGCGGAGCGCGCTCTCTGCCGCCGTCGAGCCCGTGCGATCATCTCACCGTGGACCGACGCCATTACGCCAAGACCGACTCCGTTTAGCTGTGGAATGACACCAGTAACCTCCACTGATGCTGCCTGGCCACTCAAACCTCCTGCCAATCCACTGCATCGCCGTAATTGTTCGCCGGAGATTCTCCGTTCACGGCCACCCCGTCGATCCACCTATAAATAGAGGCCCCGAGCTTCAACTCGAGCACCCACCATCCCTGCACTCTACCTAGAGCACGCCTAGCCACTGGAAGAGCCCCGAGGAGGTCTCCTTCCTCGACTCCGGCCGCCGCGACCCGCCACGGGATCTAGCTCGATTCGCCCCCGTGTGTGCACCTCCGCCTCCCTTCTCTTGCCAGTAGTTTCACTATGCATCCCTCCTTCTGACCCGCGCTTCAATTCGAAGTTTGCAGCCCTCCACCGGAGTTCTCCATCCTCACCCGAGCCGCCGTCCGCCGGAGATAGTGTCGCCGTCGATGTGGTGCTCCCCGTTGGTCGAGTCCACCACCCACCGACGCGGAAGAACAAGCTGAAGCTCTTGGTACCCTCCGATCCTCCTGACTCGCCGTGGTTCGACGCCGGCGTCCACCACAGTCTTCGGGCGCCGGCGAGCTTTTCAAACCTGACATGTGGACCCCGCATGTCAGCCTCTGTTCTATTCTTTCGCGAACCGTTTTCTGTTGGCGCCTTCGGGCAAAATACGTTTTCCCTCTTTAGCTAGCACATTTCTTACCGAAGCGTTTTCTGGTTTCTCAGTTTAAACCCTGGAACTTTTCTGTTTCATTACAGATAAGTCCCTGGACAGAAAACTTTATAACTTTTTATTAAAAAGGGATTTTTGAGTGATTCTTTTTCTGACAGTCTTAAAATTTTGTCTAGTTTTTTATGAGATCTAATTGGAAAATTTTTGGAGAAGTTTCTGTGCACCCATTGGTTTTCACGTTAGTGCCCGTTTTCGTGATTGCCGTAGGTTCCGGAAGAGGTGACGGAGCCGCGTACTTCGCCGAGCTAGACTCCGACTTCTCCGAACCAGGCAAGCATGTTTGAGCATTTGATATGATAAGTGTTTTGCATGTTTGCTTGAAGGTTTGTGCGTGGCATATGAGTGTCGGTAAATACCTCGTTGCTTGTAAGGCAACTACCTGCTTGTTCCAAAGTTGCGATGATCTCTGATGAGAGATGGCCTAATCATGTGGTGACATGAAGGGCAGCAAGGTGGTATTGTTGTAGCATACCAGCCTTGCATCATCCGACTTTCTCCGACGTTAACGTGGACGGAGTCACGTTATCGTTCTTTCCCCTTCCGTGCTACCACATGTTTCATTTGCCAGGATGCGGTTTAGTAAGTTGGTAACCTCTTTCCGTGTACACACCAAACAGAGAGGCCGGGATGATGGTACCTTGGCCCAGGATTAAAGCCAGTCATCCGGTCAGGGGGCATGGGTGTTTCCGGTTGGGACCGAGAGGGGGGGCACCCCCTTAGAGCGCGCGTATAGAAATTTGATCCCATGCTACGCGAGGTTGTAGCCTCCCCGTCTCAAGGTTTTTCTTGAATGTTGCCGAGGGTGATCCCTGGCTTCGGAAGGTTGAATTGGGTGTGTACTGGTTAGACGTGTTTCTTCCAAAACACCGTAGACGGAACTAGTCCCCGTGACTACTGAAATCCGTTGGCTGTGGTTAAGTACAAACTCTGCAGAGTCAATTCCTTCCAAGTCATTGTATCCATGATCAAGTAGTGTAATCAGTATATCCATGTCTATCCGCGTGGAAGACTTGTCCCCGGTGAACAAGCTCGAGTGGTAAATCCAGTTTGATTTTTATTCCTGTGGATGGACTAACTTTATATTTGTCTCGTGCTTGTGATAATTTATGTTCCCGAACTATTGAATTACTAAACTACAATATCAGCCCTTTATGCAACGTCGCGCAGACGTCCGACTGTGGCGTGTTCTTGTTTCTTACTTTAAATATAAGCCCTTTATGTGATGTCGCTCCGACGTCCGACTGTGGCACGCACTGCCTTTATTTTTTGTTATAAGCCCTTTATGTGGTGTCGCCCCGACGCCCGACTGTGGCATTATTATTCTGCAGTTTCCGCTCGAGGAGTCATTCAGACCCTCGTTTGGCACCAGTATTACTATTCTGCATTTTCCTCTCGAGGAGTCATTCAGACACTCGTTTGGCACCAGTATTACTATTCTGCATTTTCCTCTCGAGGAGTCATTCAGACACTCGCTTGGCACCAGTATTATTATTCTTGCAGTTTCCGCTCGAGGAGTCTTTCAGACACACGTTTGGTACCAGTATTGCTATTCTGTAGTTTCCGCTCGAGGCGTCATTCAGACCCTCGTTTGGCACCCCGTATTTATTATCTCTATGTCTGAACGCACTGGTTAATTGTTCATCTGCTTCATGTTTACATTTGTTATATCTTATGTCCGAACTGTCTTGCGAGTACTTTCATAGTACTCACCTGGCTTGTTGATTTGGCCAGATGTTGACGAAGGCGATCTCTTGGATGAAGAGTTTGATAGCGCGTCCGACGCCTAGAGGAGTCCCAGTCAGTCCTGTGCGATCCTGGATATTGGTCACTTGTTTTATATACGCTTCCGCCACCCGCAATAAGTCTCCTCGAGCTTCACTCCGACGCTCGAAGAGCTGTAGTCTTCAGGAGTCATATCACTCGCTTCGTGGTGATATTTCCACTACCGTCATTATCGTAAGTTAGTAGGATGCCACCCTATCCGCCGTTTTGTTTTATCGGCGTGCATGTAATAAATTGTTGGGCAGTCTCCGCTCAACCTTGTATTATATTTAGTACTCCTGGTATTTTTCTTCTGTGACCAAGAAATTGTCTATCAGTGAGAAGGAATTCTTCCTTACTGGTCCGTAAAAGGGATTGGTCTCTCAATAATCATTTTATTGAAAAACCGGTCGTGACAGCCCATTAAGGCCCAATACGAATTCCCGTAACTCTCCGGTACTCCAAAAAATACCCGAATCACTCGGAACCTTTCCGATGTATGAATATAGCCTTCCAATATATCGATCTTTACGTCTCGACTATTTTGAGACTCCTAGTCATGTCCATGATCTCATCCGGGACTCCAAACTATCTTCAGTCATCAAATCACATAACTCTTTAATACAAATCGTCATCAAACGTTAAGCGTGCAGACCCTACGGGTTCGAGAATTATGTAGACATGATCGAGACACATCTCGATTCAATAACCAATAGCGGAACATGGATGCTCATATTGGCTCCCACATATTCTACGAAGATCTTTATCGGTCAAACCGCATAACAACATACGTTGTTCCCTTTGTCATCGATACGTTACTTGCCCGAGATTCAATCGTCGGTATCTAAATACCTAGTTCAATCTCGTTACCGGCAAGTCTCTTTACTCGTTCCATAATACATCATCCCGCAACTAACTAATTATTCACATTGCTTGCAAGGCTTATAGTGATGTGCATAACTGGGAGGGCCTAGAGATACCTCTCCGATACACGGAGTGACAGATCCTAATCTCGAACTATGCCAACCCAATAAACACCTTCGGAGACACCTGTAGAGCATATTTATAATCACCCAATTACGTTGTGACGTTTGATAGCACACAAGGTGTTTCTTCGGTATTCGGGAGTTGCATAATCTCATAGTCTGAGGAACATGTATAAGTCATGAGGAAAGCAGTAACAATGAAACTGTAATGATCATAATGCTAAGCTAACGAATGGGTCTTGTCCATCACATCATTCTCCTAATGATGTGATCCCGTTCATCAAATGACAACACATGTCTATGGTTAGGAAACATAACCGTCTTTGATAAACGAGCTACTCAAGTAGAGGCATACTAGGGACACTCTGCTTTTGTCTATGTATTCACACATGTACTAAGTTTCCGGTTAATACAATTCTAGCATGAATAATAAACATTTTATCATGATATAAGGAAATAAATAATAACTTTATTATTGCCTCTAGGGCATATTTCCTTCAGTGTCCCACTTGCACTAGAGTCAACAATCTAGTTCACATCACCATGTGATTTAACACCAATAGTTCACATCGTCATGTGATATAATACTCTATAGTTCACATCGCCATGTGAGCAATACCCAAAGGGTTTACTAGAGTCAATAATCTAGTTCACATCTCCATGTGATTAACACCCAAAGAGTACTAAGGTGTGATCATATTTTGCTTGTGAGAGAGGTTTAGTCAATGGGTCTGCCACATTCAGATCCGTATGTATTTTGCAAATTTCTATGTCTACAATGCTCTGCACTGAGCTACTCTAGCTAAATGCTCCCACTTTCAATATGTATCCAGATCGAGACTCAGAGTCGTCTAGATCGGTGTCAGATCTTGCATCGACATAACTCTTTACGACGAACTCTTTGTCACCTCCATAACCGAGAAATATTTCCTTAGTCCTCTAAGGATAATTTTGACCAATGTCCAGTGACCTACTCCTAGATCACTATTGTACTCCCTTGCCAAACTCAGGGCAGGGTATACAATAGGTCTGGTACACAGCATGGCATACTATATATAACCTATGGCTGAGGCATAGGAAATGACTTTCATTCTCTCTCTATCTTCTGCCGTGGTCGGGCTTTGAGTCTTACTCAACTTCACACCTTGCAATATAGGAAAGAACTCATTCTTTGACTGTTCCATTTTGAACTACTTCAAACACTTGTCAAGGTATGTACTCATTGAAAAAACTTATCAAGCGTCTTGATCTATCTCTATAGATCTTGATGCTCAATATGTAAGCAGCTTCACCGAGGTCTTTATTTGAAAAACTCCTCTATAACACTCCTTTATGCTTTCCAGAAAATTCTACATCATTTCTGATCAACAATATGTCATTCACATATACTTATCAGTAAGGTTGTAGTGCTCCCACAAACTTTCTTGTAAATACAGGCTTCACCGCAAGTCTGTATAAAACTATATGCTTTGATCAACTCATCAAAGCATATATTCCAACTCCGAGATGCTTGCACCAGTCCATAGATGGATCGCTGGAGCTTGCACACTTTGTTAGCACCTTTAGGATTGACAAAATCTTCTTGTTGTATCATATACAGCTCTTCTTTAAGAAATCCATTAAGGAATGCATTTTTTACATCCATTTGCCAGATTTCATCAAATGTGGCAATTGCTAACATGATTCGGACAGACTTAAGCATCGCTACGTGTGAGAAAATCTCATTGTAGTCAACACCTTGAACTTGTTGAAAACCTTTTTGCGACAATTCGAGCTTTGTAGATAGTAACACTACTATCAGCGTCCGTCTTCCTCTTGAAGATCCATTTATTCTTAATGGCTTGCCGATCATCGGGCAAGTCAACCAAAGTCCATACTTTGTTCTCATACACGGATCCCATCTCAGATTTCATGGCCTTAAACCATTTTGCGGAATCTGGGCTCATCATCGCTTCCTCATAGTTCGTAGGTTCGTCATGGTCATGTAACATAACCTCCAGAACAGGATTACCGTACCACTCTGGTGTGGATCGTACTCTGGTTGACCTGCGAGGTTCGGTAGTAACTTGATCTGAAGTTTTATGATCATCATCATTAATCTTCCTCACTGATTGGTGTAGGCATCACTGGAATTGATTTCTATGATGAACTATTTTCCCAATTCGGGAGAATGTACAATTACCTCATCAAGTTCTACTTTCCTCCCACTCACTTCTTTCGAGAGAAACTCCTTCTCTAGAAAGGATCCATTCTTAGCAACAAAGATATTGCCTTCGGATCTGTGATAGAAGGTGTACCCAACAGTCTCTTTTGGGTATCCTATGAAGACACATTTCTCCGATTTGGGTTCGAGCTTATCAGGCTGAAGCTTTTTCACATAAGCATCGCAGCCTCAAACTTTAAGAAATGACAACTTGGGTTTCTTGGCAAACCACAGTTCATAAGGTGTCATCTCAACGGATTTAGATGGTGCCCTATTTAACGTGAATGTAGCTGTCTCTAATGCATAACCCCAAAACGATAGTGGTAAATCGGTAAGAGACATCATAGATTGCACTGTATCCAATAAAGTACGGTTATGACGTTCGGACACCCCATTATGCTGTGGTGTTCCAGGTGGCATGAGTTTGTGAAACTATTCCACATTGTTTTAATTGATGTCCAAACTCGTAACTCAAATATTTGCCTCTACGATCAGATCGTAGAAATTTTATTTTCTTGTTACGATGATTCTCTACTTCACTCTGAAAATATTTGAACTTTTCAAATGTTTCAGACTTATGTTTCATCAAGTAGATATACCTATATCTGCTCAAATCATCTGTGAAGGTCAGAAAATAACGATACTCGCTGTGAGCCTCAACACTCATCGGACTGCATACATCAGTATGTATTATTTCCAATAAGTCAGTTGCTCGCTCCATTGTTCCGGAGAACGGAGTCTTAGTCATCTTGCCCACGAGGCATGGTTCCCAAGCATCAAGTGATTCATAATCAAGTGATTCAAAAGGCCCATCAGCATGGAGTTTCTTCATGCGCTTTACACCAATATGACCTAAACGGCAGTGCCACAAATATGTTGCACTATCATTATATACTTTGCATCTTTTGGCATCAATATTATGAATATGTGTATCACTACGATCGAGATTCAATAAACCATTCACCTTGGGTGTATGACCACATAAGGATTTATTCATGTAAACAGAATAATAATTATTCCTTGACATAAATGAATAACCGTATTGCAATAAACATGATCCAATCATATTCATGCTTAACGCAAACACCAAATAACACTTATTTTAGGTTCAACACTAATCCCGAAGGTAAAAGGGAGTGTGCGATGGTGATCTTATCAACCTTGGAATCACTTCCAACTCACATCATCACCTTGCCCTTAACTAGTCTATGTTTATTCTGCAACTCCCATTTCGAGTTACTACTCCTAGCAATTGAACCAGTATAAAATACTGAGGGGTTGCTATAAACACTAGTAAAGTACACATCAATAACATGTATATGAAATATACCTTTGTTCAGTGTGCCATCCTTCTTATCCGCCAAGTATTTGGGGCAGTTTCGCTTCCAGTGACCATTTCCTTTGCAGTAGAAGCACTCAGTTTCAGGATTGGGTCTAGCTTTGGGCTTGTTCATGGGAGTGGCAACGTGCTTGCCATTCTTCTTGAAGTTCCCTTTCTTTCCCTTACCCTTTTACTTGAAACTAGTGGTCTTTTCAACCATCAACACTTGATGCTTTTCTTGATTTCTACCTTCGCCGATTTCAACATCGCGAAGAGCTCCGGAATCGTTTTCACCATCCCTTGCATATTATAGTTCATCACGAAGTTCCAGTAACTTGGTGATAGTGACTAGAGAACTCTGTCAATCACTATCTTATCTGGAAGATTAACTCCCACTTGATTCAAGCGATTGTAGTACTCAGACATTCTGAGCACACGCTCACTGGTTGAGCTATTCTCCTCCATCTTCTAGGCGAAGTACTTGTCAGAGGTCTCATACCTCTGGACTCGGGCATGAGTCTGAAATACCAATTTCAGCTCTTGGAAAATCTCATATGCTCCGTGACATTTCAAAACATTTTTGAAGTCCCGGTTCTAAGCCGTAAAGCATGGTGCACTAAACTATCAAGTAGTCATCATACCGAGCTTTGTCAAACATTCATAACATCTGCTCCTGCAATAGTTATGTCACCTAGCGGTGCATCAAGGACATAATTCTTCTATGCAGCAATGAGGATAATCCTTAGATCACGGACCTCGTCCGCATCATTGCTACTATCATCTTTCAACTTAGTTTTCTCTAGGAACATATCAAAATAAAACAGGGATGCTATACGCTAGCAATTGATCTACAACATAGATATGCAAATACTATCAGGACTAAGTTCATGATAAATTAAAGTTCAATTAATCATATTACTTAAGAACTCCCACTTAGATAGACATCCCTCTAGTCATCTAAATGATCATGTGATCCGTATCAACTAAACCATGTCCGATCATCATGTGAGATGGAGAAGTTTTCAATGGTGAACATCACTATGTTGATCATATCTACTATATGATTCACGCTTGACCTTTCGGTCTCAGTATTCCGAGGCCATATCTGCATATGCTAGGCTCGTCAAGTTTAACCCGAGTATTCTGCGTGTGCAAAACTGGCTTGCACCCATTGTATGTGAACGTAGAGCTTATCACACCCGATCATCATGTGGTGTCTCGGCACGACGAACTTTCACAACGGTGCATACTCAGGGAGAACACTTGTACCTTGAAATTTAGTGAGAGATCATCTTATAATGCTACCGTCGATCTAAGCAAAATAAGATGCATAAAGGATAAACATCACATACAATCAATATAAATGATATGATATGGCCATCATCATTTCGTGCCTTTGATCTCCATCTCCAAAGCACCGTCATGATCACCATCGTCACTGGCTAGACACCTTGATATCCATCGAAGCATCGTTGTCGTCTCGCCAACTATTTCTTCTAAGACTATCACTACCGCTTAGTGATAAAGTAAAGCAATTACATGGCGACTGCATTTCATACAATAAAGCGACAACCATATGGCTCCTGCCAGTTGCCGATAACTGTGTTACAAAACAAGATCATCTCATACAATAAAATTTAGCATCATGTCTTGACCATATCACATCACAACATGCCCTGCAAAAACAAGTTAGACGTCCTCTACTTTGTTGTTGCAAGTTTACGTGGCTGCTACGGGCTGAGCGAGAACCGTTCTTACCTACGCATCAAAACCACAACGATTTTTCGTCAAGTATGTGTTGTTTTAACCTTCAACAAGGACCGGGCGTAGTCACACTCGATTCAACTAAAGTTGGAGAAACTGACACCCGCCAGCCACCTGTGTGCGAAGCACGTCGGTAGAACCAGTCTCGCGTAAGCGTGCGCGTAATGTCGGTCCGGGCCGCTTCATCCAACAATACCGCCGAATCAAAGTATGACATGCTGGTAAGCAGTATGACTATTATTGCCCACAACTCGTTTGTGTTCTACTCGTGCATATAACATCTACGCACAAACCTGGCTCAGATGCCACTATTGGGGAATGCAGTAATTTAAAAAAATTCCTATGCACACGCAAGATCATGGTGATGCATCGCAACGAGCGGGGAGAGTATGTCCATGTACCCTCGTAGACCTGAAGCAGAAGCGTTATATCAAGGCGGTTGATGTAGTCGTACGTCTTCACGATCCAACCGATCCTAGCACCGAACGTATGGCACCTCCGTGTTCAGCACACGTTCAGCTCAATGACGTCCCGCATACTCTTGACCCATTTGAGGCCGAGGGAGAGTTCCGTCAGCATGACGGTGTGGCGATGGTGATGATGAAGTTACCGACGCAGGGCTTCGCCTAAGCACTACGACGATATGACCGAGGTGTGTAACTGTGGAGGGGGGCACCGCACACTACTAAGAAATCAACTTGTGTGTCTATGGGGTGCCCCCGGCCACGTATATAAAGGATGGAGGGAGGAGAAGGCCGGCCCTCATAGGGCGCGCCCAAAGTATGGAGTCCAACTAGGACTCCCTAGTCGTAATAGGATTCCACCTCCCACATGGAATAGGAAAAGGGGAAGGGAGAAGGAGATGGAAGGAAGGGGGCGCCCCCTTTCCCTAGTCCAATTCGGACCACTCCTTGGGGAAGGGGCACGGCCACCCTTGAGGCCTCTCTCTTCTTTCCCGTATGGCCCATTAAGGCCCAATACGAATTCCCGTAACTCTCCGGTACTCTGAAAAATACCCGAATCACTCGGAACCTTTCCGATGTCTGAATATAGCCTTCCAATATATCAATCTTTACGCCTCGACCATTTCGAGACTCCTCATCATGTCAATGATCTCATCCAGGACTCCGAACTATCTTCAGTCATCAAATCACATAACTCTTTAATACAAATCGTCATCAAACGTTACGCGTGCAGATCCTACGGGTTCGAGAATTATGTAGACATGACCGAGACACATCTCGAGTCAATAACCAATAGAGGAAACTGGATGCTCATATTGGCTCCCACATATTCTACGAAGATCTTTATCGGTCAAACCGCATAACAACATACGTTGTTCCCTTTGTCATCGGTATGTTACTTGCCCGAGATTCGATCGTCGGTATCTAAATACCTAGTTCAATCTCGTTACCGGCAAGTCTCTTTACTCGTTCCGTAATACATCATCCCGCACCTAACTCATTAGTCACATTGCTTGCAAGGCTTATAGTGATGTGCATTACCGAGAGGGCCCAGAGATACCTCTTCGATACACGGAGTGACAAATCCTAATCTCGATCTATGCCAACCCAATAAACACCTTCGGAGACACCTGTAGAGCATCTTTATAATCACCTACTTACGTTGTGACGTTTGATAGCACACAAGGTGTTCCTTCGGTATTCGGGAGTTGCATAATCTCATAGTCTGAGGAACATGTATAAGTCATGAAGAAAGCAGTAGCAATGAAACTGTAACGATCATAATGCTAAGCTAACGAATGGGTCTTGTCCATCACATCATTCTTCTAATGATGTGATCCCGTTCATCAAATGACAACACATGTCTATGGTTAGGAAACATAGCCATCTTTGATAAACGAGCTAGTCAAGTAGAGGCATACTAGGGACACTCTATTTTTGTCTATGTATTCACACATGTACTAAGTTTCCGGTTAATACAATTCTAGCATGAATAATAAACATTTATCATGATATAAGGAAATAAATAATAACTTTATTGTTGACTATAGGGCATATTTCCTTCATTAACAAGACCACTAGTTTCAGGTAAAGGACAATGGGATTGAAAGGGAACTTCAAGAAGAATGACAAGCAAGTTGTCACTCCCGTGAAGAAACCCAAAGCTAGACTCAAGCCTGAAACTGAGTGCTTCTACTACAAAGGAAATGGTCACTGGAAGTGGAACTGCCCCAAATACTTGGTGGATAAGAAGGATGGAAAAGTGAACAAAAGTATATATGATATACATGTTATTGATGTGTACTTTACTAGTGTTCATAGTAGCCCCTGGGTATTTGATACTGGTTCAGTTGCTATGATTTGTAACTCAAAACATGAGTTACAAAATGAACAAAGACTAGTTGAGGGCAAGGTGATGATGTGTGTTGGAAGTGATTCCAAGGTTGATAAGATCATCATCGCACACTCCCTTTACCTCCGGGATTGGTGTTGAACCTAAAATAAATGTTATTTGGTGTTTGCGTTGAGCATGAATATGATTGGATCATGTTTATTGCAATATGGTTATTCATTTAAGTCAAAGAATAATTGTTGTTCTATTTACATGAATAAAACCTTATATGGTCATATACTCAATATAAATGGTTTATTGAATCTCGATCGTAGTGATACACATATTCATAATATTGAAGCCAAAATATTCAAAGTTAATAATGATAGTGCAACTTATTTGTGACACTGTTGTTTAGGTCATATTGGTGTAAAGCGCATGAAGAAACTCCATTTTGATGGGCTTTTGGAATCACTTGATTATGAATCACTTGATGCTTGCGAACCATGCCTCATGGGCAAGATGACTAAGATTCCGTTCTTCGGAACAATGGAGCGAGCAACTGACTTATTGGAAATAATACATACTGATGTATGCGGTCCGATGAGTGTTGAGGCTCGCGGCGGGTATCGTTATTTTCTGACATTCACAGATGGTTTCAGAAGATATGGGTATATCTACTTGATGAAACATAAGTCTGAAACATTTGAAAAGTTCAAAGAATTTCAGAGTGAAGTGGAAAATCATCGTAACAAGAAAATAAAGTTTCTACGATCTGATCGCGGAGACGAATATTTGAGTTAGGAGTTTGGTCTTCATTTGAAACAAGGTGGAATAGTTTTGCAACTCACGCCACCTGGAACACCACGGCGTAATGGTGTGTCCGAACGTCATAACCGTACTTTATTAGATATAGGTACGATCTTGATGTCTCTTACTGATTTACCACTATCATTTTCGGGTTATGCATTAGAGACAGCTGCATTCATGTTAAATAGGGCACCATCTAAATCCGTTGAGATGACACCATATGAACTGTGGTTTGGCAAGAAACCAAAGCTGTCGTTTCTTAAAGTTTGGGGTTGCGATGCTTATGTGAAAAAGTTTCAAACTGATAAGCTCGAACCCAAAACGGAGAAGTGCGTCTTCATAGGATACCCAAAAAGAAGTTGTTGGGTACACCTTCTATCACAGATCCGAAGGCAAGATATTCGTTGCTAACAATGGATCCTTTCTAGAGAAGGAGTTTCTCTCTTAAGAAGTGAGTGGGAGGAATGTACAACTTGATGAGTTAATTGTACCTGCTCCCGAATTGGAAACAAGTTCATCACAGAAATCAGTTCTAGTGATGCCTACACCAATTAGTGAGGAAGTTAATGATGATGATCATGAAACTTCAGATCAAGTTACTACCAAACCTCATAGGTCAGCCAGAGTAAGGTCCGCACCAGAGTGGTACGGTAATCCTGTTCTGGAGGTCATGTTACTTGACCATGACGAACCTACGAACTATGAGGAAGCGATGATGAGCCCAGATTCCGCAAAATGGCTTGAGGCCATGAAATCTGAGATGGGATCCATGTATGAGAACAAAGTGTGGACTTTGATTGACTTGCCCGATGATCGGCAAGCCATTGAGAATAAATGGATCTTCAAGAGGAATACGGACGCTGATGGTAGTGTTACTATCTACAAAGCTCGAATTGTCGCGAAAGGTTTTCGACAAGTTCAAGGTGTTGACTACGATGAGATTTTCTCACTCGTAGCGATGCTTAAGTCTGTCCGAATCATGTTAGCAATTGCCGCATTTTATGAAATCTAGCAAATGGATAACAAAACAACATTCCTTAATGAATTTATTAAAGAAGAGTTGTATATGATGCAACCAGAAGGTTTTGTCCATCCTAAAGGTGCTAACAAAATGTGCAAGCTCCAGCGATCCATCTATGGACTGGTACAAGCACCTCGGAGTTGGAATATATGCTTTGATAAGTTGATCAAAGCATATAGTTTTATACAGACTTGCGGTGAAGCATGTATTTACAAGAAAGTGAGTGGGAGCACTACAGCCTTTCTGATAAGTATATGTGAATGACATATTGTTGATCGAAAATGATGTAGTATTTTCTGGAAAGCATAAAGGAGTGTTTGAAAGGAGTTTTCAAAGAAAGACCTCGGTGAAGCTGCTTACATATTGAGCATCAAGATCTATAGAGATAGATCAAGATGCTTGGTAAGTTTTTTTCAATGAGTACATGCCTTGACAAGATTTTGAAGTAGTTCAAAAATGGAATAGTCAAGGAAGGAGTTCTTGCCTGTGTTGCAAGGTGTGAAGTTGAGTAAAGACTCGAAACCCGACCATGGCAAAAAATAGAAAGAGAATGAAACGTCATTCCCTATGCCTCAGTCATAGGTTCTATAAAGTATGCCATGTTATATTACCAGACCTCTTGTATACCCTACCCTGAGTTTGGCAAGGGAGTACAATAGTGATCTAGGAGTAGCTCACTAGACATTGGTCAGAATTATCTTTAGAGGACTAAGGAAATATTTCTTGGTTATGGAGGTGATAAAGAGTTCGTCATAAAGAGTTACGTCGATGCAAGCTTTGACACCGATCTGGATGACTCTCAGTCTCGATATGGATACATATTAAAGTGTGAGCATTTAGCTAGAGTAGCTCCATGCAGAGCATTGTAGACATAGAAATTTGCAAAATACATACGGATCTGAATGTGGCAGACACATTAACTAAACCTCTCTCACAAGCAAAACATGATCACACCTTAGTACTCTTTGGGTGTTAATCACATGGCGATGTGAACTAGATTATTGACTCTAGTAAACCCTTTGGGTATTGGTCACATGGTGATGTGAACTATAGAGTGCTAAATCACATGACGATGTGAACTATTGGTGTTAAATCACATGGCAATGTGAACTAGACTATTGACTCTAGTGCAAGTAGGAGACTGAAGGAAATATGCCCTAGAGGCAATAATAAAGTTGTTATTTATATTTCCTTATATCATGATAAATGTTTATTATTCATGCTAGAATTGTATTAACGGAAACTTAGTACATGTGTGAATACATAGACAAAACAGAGTGTCCCTAGTATGCCTCTACTTGACTAGCTTGTTTATCAAAAATGGTCATGTTTCCTCACCATAGACATGTGTTTTCATTTGATGAACGAGATCACATCATTAGAAGAATGATGTGGTGGACAAGACCCATCCGTTAGCTTGGCAGAATGATCGTTTAGTTTTATTGCTATTGCTTTCTTTATGACTTATACATGTTCCTCTGACTATGAGATTATGCAACTCCCGAATACCGGAGGAACACCTTACGTGCTATCAAACGTCACAACGTAACTGGGTGATTATAAAGATGCTCTACAGGTGTCTCCGAAGGTGTTTGTTGGGTTGGCATAGATCAAGATTAGGATTTGTCACTCTGTGTATCGGAGAGGTATCTCTGGGCCCTCTCGGTAATGCACATCACTATAAGCCTTGCAAGCAATGTGACCAATGAGTTAGTGGCGGGATGATGCATTACGGAACGAGTAAAGAGACTTGCCGGTAACGAGATTGAACTAGGTATGATGATACCAACGATCGAATCTCGGGCAAGTAACATAACGATGACAAAGGGAACAACGTATGTTGTTATGTGGTTTGACCAATAAAGATCTTCGTAGAATATGTAGGAGCCAATATGAGCATCCAGGTTCCGCTATTTGTTATTGACCGGAGATGTGTCTCGGTCATGTCTACATAGTTGTCGAACCCGTAGGGTCCGCACGCTTAACGTTCGATGACGATTCGTATTATGAGTTATGTGATTTGATGTACCGAAGGTTGTTCGGAGTCCCGGATGAGATCACGGACATGACGAGGAGTCTCGAAATGGTCGAGAGGTAAAGATCGATATATTGGAAGGCTATATTCAAACATCGGAAAGGTTCCGAGTGATTCGGGTATTTTTCGGAGTACCGGAGAGTTACGGGAATTCGCTGCGAGAAGTACTGGGCCTTAATGGGCCATACGGGAAAGGAGAGAAGGGCCTCAAGGGGTGCCCCCCCCCATGGCAAATCCGAATTGGACTAGGGAGGGGGCGGCGCCCACCTCTCTTTCCTTCTCCCTCTCCTACTCCTTCCCTCTCTCCCCTCTTGGAAAAGGAAGGGGACTCCAACTAGGATTGGGAATCCTAGTTGGACTCCCCCTATAGGCGCGCCCCTCCTAGGCCGGCCTCCTCCTTCCTCCTTTATATACGTGGCCAAGGGGGTACCCCAAAGCACAATAGACAATCTATTAGCCGTGTGCGGTGCCCCCCTCCGCAGTTACAAACCTCAGTCATATCATCGTAGTGCTTAGGCGAAGCCCTGCGCTGGTAACTTCATCATCACCATCGCCACACCGTCGTGCTGACGGAACTCTCCCTCGGCCTCAAATGGTTAAGAGTATGCGGGACGTCATCGAGCTGAACGTGTGCTGAACACGAAGGTGCCATACGTTCGGTGCTAGGATCGGTTGGATCGTGAAGACGTACGACTACATCAACCGCCTTAATATAACGCTTCCGCTTTCGGTCTACGAGGGTACGTGGACACACTCTCCCCGCTCGTTGCTATGCATCACTGAGGGAGTCCTGGACTAAGGGGTCCTCGGGCGTCCGGCCTATTGACCATGGGCCGGACTAATGGGCTGTGAAGATACGAAGACCGAAGACTGCACCCGTGTCCGGATAGGACTCTCCTTGGCGTGGAAGGCAAGCTTGGCGACCGATTATGAAGATTCCTCCCTCTTTAACCGACTTCGTGTAACCCTAGATCTCTCCAGTGTCTATATAAACCGGAGAGCTTAGTCCGGATAGGCAGATACTCATTACCATAATCATACAGGCTAGACTTCTAGGGTTTAGCCATTGCGATCTCGTGGTAGATCAACTCTTGTAATACTCATATTCATCAAGATCAATCAAGCAGGAAGTAGGGTATTACCTCCATAGAGAGGGCTCGAACCTAGGTAAACATCGTGTCCCCTGTCTCCTATTATCATCGACCTTAGACGCACAGTTCGGGACCCCCTACCCGTGATCCGCCGGTTTTGACACCGACATTGGTGCTTTCATTGAGAGTTCCATTGTTCCGTCCCCAAAAGGTTTGATGGCCCGTTCAATCGTCAACGACGATGCTGTCCAAGGAGAAGCCTTCCTCCCCAGACAGATCTTCGTATTCGGCGGCTTCGCACTGCGGGCCAACTCCCTTGGCCGTCTGGAGCAGATCGACAGCTATGCCCCTGGCCATCAGGTCAGATTCGGGAGCTTGAACTACGTCGCGGATGTCCATGGAGACTTGATCTTCACTGGATTCGAGACCGCGGCGATCGCTCCTGGTCACCCCAATGAACATGACCTAAATCTGTCATCGGACCACATCCAGGAGATTTCTCCTGTAACTGCTCTGGCCGTAGATCTGGAGCATATTGCGCCATCCAAGGACGGGAGGCTCAACCCCACCGCGGAGGCCACAGATTCCACGGTGTTGGAGCCGAACATAGACCTAAAGTCACATGACGTCTTTGTCACCGAAACTCCGGACTCGTCTCTCGTCATAAATTCCGAGCCATGTGCATCTGCGGACGCCGAACTTGAACGCTTGTCTATCTTTGAGTTCAGCGTCGCAGACATCTTCCAACACTCGCCCTTCGGCGATGTGCTAAACACATTAAAGAATATGTCCCTGGCGGGGGACTCACAGCCGAATTATGTCCGGTTCGACCGGGATGCTGATGATGGGGAAGAATTCAGCTTCCCACCTGCCACCCACTTCATAGCCACTATTGAAGACTTACCGACGTGCTTGATTACAGCTCCAACGACATCGACGGTATGGCCGACGATGCCGATGAGGAGCAGGGCCAAAACCCGCCGCTTACCGGACGTTGGATGGCCAATTCTTCATATGACATATACATGGTGGATACACCTAAACAAACTAACAACGATGACAAAGAGGATCCAGTTAAGGACAAACCTCCTGAGACACAGCCCCGGCACCGGCGTCAGCGGCGCCGGTCTAAGTCACGTCGTACAAAAGACAACAACACCGGCACTAGAGAAAATAATACTCCGGACAAAGCCGAAGACAATGAAGACCCTGTCGGGGCAATCTTCGGATAGGATGAACGGGAGGGCGGGCACGTTGGCCCTGATGAACAGGCCATACACGAAGACTCGGAGGATAGTAATTATCTTCCACTCTCCGAGGAAGAGGAGAGCTTCGGCAACGAGGAATTCATCGTGCCTGAAGAACCTCTCGAGCAGGAGCGCTTTAAACGCCGGCTAATAGCCACTGCAAGGAGCCTGAAAAAGAAGCAGCTGCAGCTTCAAGCTGACCGAGATCTGCTCAATGATAGATGGACCGAAGTCCTGGCCGCCGAAGAATACGGCCTCAACGGCCCTGCCAAAAATTACCCGAAGCGCAAATTGTTACCTCAGTTCGATGACGAGGCGCTGGAGCCCGTACCATCATCGCACAACACGGCCGACCGACCGCCACGCGGTTAGGATAAAGCGGCAACTCAAGCCGAACACCGGAACGCCCCACCTCGCCGTAAAGGCAAGAATAAAACAGCTCAGGGTTGTGCATACGACCGTCGACAGGACTTGGACAGTAGAGCAGGACACACAAGATCGATCTATGGATCGCGAGGACGTGCCTCGACACGCGACGACGGCTACCTATTCGGACGTGACAAACCTAGCCATGCCCGGGCCGAAAACTGTAAACAAACTCCGTCGGAGGTACGTCGCAGTGTGGCCCAGTATAGAGGTGCCGCACACCCTCTTTGCTTCACAGACGGAGTAATGGAGCATGAATTCACAGACGGGTTTAAACCCATGAATATCGAATCATACGACGGAACAATGGATCCCGCGGTAAGGATCGAGGACTTCCTCCTCCATATCCACATGGCCCGCGGAGATGACCTTCATGCCATCAAATACCTACCACTAAAACTGAAAGGACCAGCTCGGTACTGGTTAAACAGTCTGCCAGAAAATTCTATTGGCAGATGGGAAGATTTGGAAGACGCCTTTTGCGACAACTTCCAAGAAACATATGTCCGGCCACCGGATGCCGACGACTTAAGCCATATTGTCCAGCAGCCCGGAGAGTCAGCCAGGAAGCTTTGGACTCGGTTCTTAGTTAAAAACAACCAAATCATCGACTGACCGGACGCGGAAGCCCTCGCGGCCTTCAAACACAGCGTCCGGGATGAATGGCTTGCCCGCCATCTCAGCCAAGAAAGACCTAAATCCATGACAGCCCTTACCGCTCTAATGACCCGCTTTTGCGCGGGAGAAGACAGCTGGCTCGCTCGTAGAAGCAACAACGCCTGCGACCCGGGCACTTCCGAAATCCGAGACGGCAACGGCAAGCCATGACCCAGCAAACACAAAAGTCGCAAAGATAATGAAATATCACGCGACACAGTGGTCAACGCCGGATTCAATAGTCCCCAATCCGGTGAATGGAAAAAGGCATTCAAGGCGAACAAAGACGGACCATCCAATCTAGACAGGATATTGGATCGACCCTGCCAGATTCACGGCCACCCCGATAAACCAGCTAATCGTACCAACAAAAGCTGTTGGGTCTTCAAGCAGGCCGGCAAGCTTGTGACGCCCGGATAATTATGCTACAGTAATCCCACGTTAACGATGCCACGTCACCCCGTTAACTGTTGATAAACTCTTGATAGTTCAGAACCTTCAAAATTTAAAAAAAAAGCAAACAAAAAAAGTTTTCAAATGTTAAAACTAAAATGTTCGGATTGTGACAAATATTGCGTAGGTAGTTATGGTGAAGAACCCATATTTAAAATAAAATATTTAAATGCACGATAGTAGATAAAACCACGGCCAATCAATTTTTTAAATGCTTTTAAATACTAAACAAATATTAAACTAATTCTATTGGTCACCAAGTTTGTTGAGGAGGTGGCCTACGTTAATTTGCTAATTTAGGAGCTGGGGTTATACTTTTGTAAAATGGTTTGCTAACTAAAATAAATAAAAGAAAAGAAAAAGAATAAAGATAAAAAAATAAGACTAACTAACTAAATAAATAAAGGAAAGCACCCATCCTCCCACTGGGCTCCGGCCCAGCAGGCCGCCATCCCAACTGGGCAAAGGCCCAACGGGCCAAAGGCCCAACCGACCAACCCCACTCCTCTCCTTATCCCCTCACCCCCCCCCCGAAACCCGAACCCGTAACCCCCACTCGCCCCCCACTACTCTCTCTTTCCCCCCCGATTCGATCTGGATCGGGGCACCCCTCGCGCCCGATCCCGCCCGTAGCCGTCCTCCACCGCCCCCAACCGCTCCGCCCCCCACTCCACTCCCTGGCAGGCCCCCGCGCGTGAACCGCGTCGCCCCGCCACAGGCGCCGCTGGCCGCGTGCGCCCAGCCGCCTCTGCCAGCCGCCCCGTCGTCCTCGACTCCTCATCACCGGAGCCGCCTCGCCACCTCGCCGGACTGCCTTCCTCGCCGGACCGCGCCTCCTCGTCTCCTCCTTGCTGGACTGCTTGCGTCGTCGACCTCCTCCCCGAAGGCCTCCGTCGAGCCCATTGCCCTTAACACTACGGCCCCAGTGAGCGCCTCCCTCTCCTCGTCTCTCCCTCATCGCACCGTGCCCGCGCTCTCGCGCGCCCCTGTGGTCGAGCCCCATGCTCGCGCTCGCCCGTTCGTCCCGCTCGCCACTACCCACGTCGCCCACGTGCTCACCGCGTGCCGGCGCGCCCGCCTGCAGCCGTGGCCCTCCTCCGCCTCCCTAACCTCCGCCGCGGTCACCCCTCTGCCGGCTCCCCTAGCCCTGGCCGCCGGTGCCGGCGTGTGCCGTGCGTGCCCAGCGCCCCTCGGGCATGCGCCCGTTCGGGCTATGCCCGTTAACCGCACGCCCGAACGCACTATGGCCCTTAGGGCCTATGACAGCTGGGCCCCGCCCCCTATGACAATGACAGGTGGGGCCCATGCCGAGAATGTTTAAAAAAAGGAATTAAAAATAATAATAAATAAATAAAATATCAATTAATTAATTAATTAATTAATTAATTCTGTTTAAATTAACTAATTAAGATTAATTAACCTAATAGCTAGTTAACCTAATTAACTACTGTTAATTAGCTAAGCAGTCCCTAACAGGTGGGACCCACCTGTCAGGTTGACCAGGTCAACGGTCAACGTTGACTGCTGACATCATGCTGACGTCATAATTACCTTTTTCTAATTAAATTAATTCTGTTAATTCTAGAAAAAGATAAAATCCTTTTTAAATTAATATAAAATAAACCATAGCTCGGATGGAAAAACTTTGTACATGAAAGTTGCTCAGAACGACGAGACGAATCCGGATACGCAGCCCGTTCGTCCGCCACACATCCCTAGCATAGCAAACACGCAACTTTCCTCTCCGGTTCATCTGTCCGAAAACGTGAAACACCGGGGATACTTTCCCGGATGTTTCCCCCCTTCGCTGGTATCACATATCCCTGTGTTACGTCACCCCTAGCACAACGTATTGCCGCGTCTTGCTTTGTGTTACCTTTGATTGCTCTGTTATTTATTGTGTTCCCCCTCCGTTACTTCTTTCCGGTAGGCTCCGAGACCGTTGCCGATACCCCTGTGATTGGCTACATCGACGACGACCCCTTCTTCTTGCCAGAGCAACCAGGCAAGCCCCCCCCCCCTTGATCACCAGATATCTCCTATTCTTCTCTATACTGCTTGCATTAGAGTAGTGTAGCATGTTACTGCTTTCCGTTAATCCTATCCTGATGCATAGCCTGTCATTGTTGCTACAGTTGTTACCCTTACCTGCTATCCTACTGCTTAGTATAGGATGCTAGTGTTCCATCAGTGGCCCTACACTCTTGTCCGTCTGCCATGCTATACTACTGGGCCATGATCACTTCGGGAGGTGATCACGGGTATATACTATATACTTTATATACATGACACATGTGGTGACTAAAGTCGGGTCGGCTCGTTGAGTACCCGCAAGTGATTCTGATGAGGGGGCTGAAAGGACAGGTGGCTCCATCCCGGTAGAGGTGGGCCTGGGTTCCTGACGGCCCCCGACTGTTACTTTATGGCGGAGCGACAGGGCAGGTTGAGACCACCTAGGAGAGAGGTGGGCCTGGCCCTGGTCGGCGTTCGCGGATACTTAACACGCTTAACGAGATCTTGGTATTTGATCTGAGTCTGGCCATTTGGTCTATACACACTAACCAACTACGCGGGAACAGTTATGGGCACTCGACGTCGTGGTATCAGCCGAAGCTCTTCTTGGCGTCAACGACGGAGCGGCGCGCGCCGGATTGGACTAGAACGCCTGCTAGGCTAGGTCTGCTTCTGGCCGCGTACGCAACGTGCAGGTGTGCAATGGGCGATGGGCCCAGACCCCTGCGCGCATAGGATTTAGACCGGCGTGTTGACCTCTCTGTTGAGCCTAGGTGGGGCTGCGACGTGTTGATCTTCCGCGGCCGGGCATGACCCAGAAAAGTGTGTCCGGCCAAATGGGATCGAGCGTGTTGGGTTATGTGGTGCACCCTTGCAGGGAAGATTATCTATTCGAGTAGCCGTGTCCCTCGGTAAAAGGACGACCCGGAGTTGTACCTTGACCTTATGACAACTAGAACTGGATACTTAATAAAAGACACCCTTCCAAGTGCCAGATATAACCCGGTGATCGCTCTCTAACAGGGCGACGAGGAGGGGATCACCGGGTAGGATTATGCTATACGATGCTACTTGGAGGACTTCAATCTACTCTCTTCTACATGCTGCAAGATGGAGGCTGCCAGAAGCGTAGTCTTCCACAGGATTAGCTATCCCCCTCTTATTCTGGCATTCTGCAGTTCAGTCCACCGATATGGCCCTTTACACATATACCCATGCATATGTAGTGTAGCTCCTTGCTTGCGAGTACTTCGGATGAGTACTCACGGTTGCTTTTCTCCCTCTTTTCCCCCTTTCCATTCTACCTGGTTGTCGCAACCAGATGCTGGAGTCCAGGAGCTAGAGATCCCGAGGATGATTCTACATGGAGTTCGGCTTCGAGGAGTAGTTAGGTGGTCCCAGGCAGGAGGCCTTGCCTTTTCGATCGTTGCTACTTTTGTGCTAGCCTTCTTAACGCAAACTTGTTTAACTTATGTCTGTACTCAGATATTGTTGCTTCCGCTGACTCGTCTATGATCGAGCACTTGTATTCGAGCCCTCGAGGCCCCTGGCTTGTATTATGATGCTTGTATGACTTATTTATGTTGTAGAGTTGTGTTGTGATATCTTCCCGTGAGTCCCTGATCTTGATCGTACAAATTTGCGTGCATGATTAGTGTACGATTGAATCGGGGGCGTGACAAGTTGGTATCAGAGCCGACTGCCTGTAGGAATCCCCCTTTCCAACTCCTTGGCCGAAATTGAGTCTAGTCAGTGAAAACTGTTTTACTAACATGGCTGTGTGGCTTACGGGCCCACGTCGCCATTGGGTGGTAGTAGGATCTTTTACTCCTTTTCTATACTCTGGGACTCTGATCTCTCTTCTATTCGGGTTAAATGAATTTTGCTAATTCTAACATTAGGATCTCGTTATCGCTTTCACCCGGAGAGCCCCCTCACTCCAGATGATCGTCTACTGCACGTGAAGACCCTGAAGACACTCTTCGCTGTTAACCGGAGAACTTGTGTTCATTGCTTTTGCAATTCCCTTTCATCGATAAACTCCTATGGATAACCACGTATACTCGCCATTCATACAATGTTTCCCAGTTGGTCTTGTTATTACAAGATACCCCAAAATTCTCTCTGTTGTTCCGAGAATCCTTTGAGCTTACTGCCTTGCTGTTCTTTGCCACATGAATACCACTATGGATAATTTCTAGCACTCACCGGATATTTGCTCATCCCGAGTTGATTCATGTATTTCACAAAAGTCTTCAAAATACTATTTGGACTTCCGAAATCCTGAGTAGCCTATTGCTCTTGAAATTCTTACTTGCTTGCATTATGGTTAACCCCATAAGTCTATAATCTTATTGGCATCTCTTGTCATTATCATTTTGAGTTCGTTGATTCAATTTGTTGCGAATGCTCACAATCCTTAGTCAGATCCTAGAATTCATCCTTCCAGCTCAGACGTCATTTTAAACGTGAGCTAGATCTCGACCAATCAAATTGCCATCAATTGTACCCCTAAGCCTACTCAACTTATCCATCCTTGATCAGAGCGTTGCTTCTGATCCCCTGATTTGGAAACCATAATTCTTTTGTATTTGAACTTTGAATTAGTCAGTTGTTTCTATAATATGATCTCCTTGCATTCTTTCTCCTTCTAGTTGAGTACCGATGCTCACATCAGATCCCTTGTGGACCGCCAGATCCTTTGTTGGATTTCATCCAACAACGTCCTTCATATTCAATAAACTTGTGAGTTTTCCTCGGATACATAATGCCTTTTGGTAAATCGTGTCTTTTGCCTTTGGAGACTTGTATCCTCTGCTTGATAACCATACTCTACTTTTGAGCTGGTGATTTTACTCTTGAAGTTTGAGGTATATGTTTCTAAGATGCCCCGATGGATTGAACCTATACCTTCCCTAAAAACCATATGAACCCGAAGGTTTTCACAAGCCATACCCTTCTGGTATTTTACCAGATGATTTTCTACCATACAACTTCATCGAATGCGAGAAGTAAATGAAAGGATATGCATTGGAGAAGTGGGAGTCGACCTTGAACTTTGTGTTCATGCCCATGGACACGATGTAGATCTTCTTATCGAAGCTTCTTTTAAAAATTAGTTATTCCTTTGGTATAAGTTCATCTTATATCTGGGATCTGGTCTTTTGCAATCGTGGTTCCGACCATGTTCTCCTTTAAATACCATTTCTCAGACAAGTTGAAGTACTTGTCTTCTGCAGATCTTTGCACCTGTCCAACCCTTTACTTTGATCTACCGTCGAGTATTACACTCTGGTATCTCGTAAATGTCATGGAGCTGCATAACCTCTTATGAGTTCTTCATCAAGTACTATATCCTCACTGATTCCAATTTTTTCACGGGCTCCGAGTTATAAAACACTCGAAGACACCAATAACTGAACCGAGTCCGCATTTTGGTTCAACAACTCTTACTAATATTCTTTACTTACGAGTTTGTACCCGATCATGTCATTCCTAGCCTGATCGGCTATATCATTATCGTGCTAAATCTTAACTATGCTACCTGGTCCTCCTTCCCGGAACACAATTTTTGATGCTGAGCTAAGCTTACGTCGATCTTCCTTGTCATATATTATTGTCTTGAACAAAAATACTTGATTCCGAGGTTGTGTCGTATCCGTGGTTCCAGTGGTCTTTTGCTTCACCTTTCCTTTTGCTTCATGCCGTCGTTATTCAATGGCAGCCTCATGGAATATTTCGACAAAGGTGTCGTGATCATCAACATTCTGAGCTCTTCCAAAATATCAATTGAATTCTTGATGGGAAATACCATCCTTGCCCCTCGATGGTTTGTATTATCATCGGCAACGTTAATGCCCTCCCTCCATGACAAACTTGCTCATGTTTTGTGTATTACCTTGAGTTCCTATCTATCCAGCTTGTGTTATGTTCTACCTTGGAATATTACCATCTTTTATGTCAAGGATGTCGTGGGAATTTCACCATGTCTTGAGAATCCTTGATACATAGTGATACTTCTCACCATCACAATTCTTTCTTAGGTCCTCGTGTTGATTCCAACCAGGGTACCAACAAGTGAGCGGTGTTGTTTGGATTCTGCCCTTCTAGCAACCCTATTCCTTTGAAGTTAATGGTCAGACATTCATTCTTAGACTATTGATTATTGAATCACCATTCCGACGTTGGTCGTGCAACCCATCCCATATTTCGGGTGCACCTTTCAACCAATGTTTAATTGTGTATGTTTTCCTCGAGCATACATCATTATACCATTTGAATTGACAAATGTTATCTCCTTGTTCACATAATTGTGGAAATCCATCTTTTGGAAATCACGATGAATTGTCCTTAGCCCATCAGCCACCTCCTTGTCCTCTCTTTGGGTTAATGATGAACTCTTGTTAACGGAAATCATTTCATAGTTCATTTCCTGAGAATCTTACAGTATCATCCCGTCAATTTGTCTGGCACCTTTTCTTCTCAAGCATCCTGAGTCTGAGGTTTCCTAACACCGATCAAATCTGAATCTCGGTCAGCTATGATGGTTGGAGCATATTTTCAAGAGCTATAACATTGGTCTTTATATGACCCGGTAAGGTGATGTCATGCCTAGCACACTTGACCGGAGGACCTATTGTTATAGTTCTTCCTTTCAGCAAGGTTATCTATTCTTCCATGAGGAAATTGTAAGACTTATTCTACAAGTTATTCCTAATGCATCCATTGAGTATCCAAAGTCCAACCCTTGCTTGAAGACCATGTCAATGCTATCTTGAGGCATGTATGTGGTACTCCAATATTCAATAAAAACATTTGAAGCACAATGCTAAATTTTTGATATCAATTATTCAAACATTGTTGTTTGGGTAATGTCATGAACTTCCTCTTCCCTAACCTAAATGGTTCTCTTCTAACCATTGTCCTTGGGAAGGATATACCCCTGAAATATGTGTTTAAACACATTTTCCTTTCCATTGTTCTGTTTAATCTGATAATCATATTTTCCTTTCCATTGGTTGGTTTAACGTTTCTGGTGATCATTATGATCTAAGCAGTATTAATTCCCTGCTTGTGCAAACACCTCGGTGTACAACTCTGTCAGTAAGACCCTGTTACTATTGTTGGTGACATTCCAGTAACCACCGATGGACGAGAACCTTGCCTATTGGTCCGCCTCGTTTCAACGAGCAGGAAAATGGTTCTCTTCGTCCCTCGCCCTTGGTACCGACGATGTTGCTGACATATAACTGACAGGCTACCCTCTGACATGCCTTGCTATCATGATCGTGCAAGATGTCACCGCCCTTCCTACTTTAACCACATGGTGGGCCCATAACCCACAGTTCCACAGGATCAAAACCTGACTCTCTTGCACTCCTTGTTCCCAAGATTGTTCCTCGCGTGTGGCCTCGTATGCAATTCATGAGCTACCTTCCGAGAGATCATCAATTCTGGTATGAAACACAATAATTATTCCCGTTTCTCTAAACCCCTTTCACACTCTGTTTCCGACAACGAACGATTGTCTATCTGCTTGAAACTTCTTATGGTACCTTCGAACCTTACTCTTGATGTGTTTTAATTGTTCAACCCGAGAGGTACTCATATGCTCATTCATGGGATTATCCCAGATTATTACCCTTATAGCATTCTGTCATTGCCGATCTGCCCCGTTACCTGTTTGTAAGTACGAAGGAACCCCCGAAGAAAGGATGGCGACTTCATAATGATGACCTGAAGCAGTGGAATGAAAACATCAATGTAATGGATCGATCTCTTCAAGAAGAGCAGCCAAGATTGAGAAGATCCGTTAGAATTTCGTAACCAAATCCTTTCCCCATTACTCCCCTATTAAATCTCGGGACGAGATTTCTTGTAGTGGAGGAGAATTGTGACGCCCGGATAATTAAGCTACAGTAATCCCACGTTAATGATGCCACGTCACCCCGTTTACTGTTGATAAACTCTCGATAGTTCAGAACCTTCAAAATTTAAAAAAAAGCAAACAACAAAAGTTTTCAAATGTTAAAACTAAAATGTTCGGATTGTGACAAATATTGTGTAGGTAGTTATGGTGAAGAACCCATATTTTAAAATAAAATGTTTAAATGCACGATAGTAGATAAAACCGCGGCCAATCAATTTTTTAAATGCTTTTAAATACTAAACAAATATTAAACTAATTCTTTTGGTCACCTAGTTTGTTGAGAAGGTGGCCTACGTTAATTTGCTAATTTAGGAGCTGGGGTTATACTTTTGTAAAATGGTTTGCTAACTAAAATAAATAAAACAAAAGAAAAAGAATAAAGATAAAAAAATAAGACTAACTAACTAAATAAATAAAGGAAAGCACCCATCCTCCCACTGGGCTCCGGCCCAGCAGGCCGCCATCCCAACTGGGCAAAGGCCCAACGGGCCAAAGGCCCAACCGGCCAACCCCACTCCTCTCCTTATCCCCTCCCCCCCCCCCCCCCCGTAACCCCCACTCGCCCCCCCCCCCACTACTCTCTCTTTCCCCCCGATCCGATCTGGATGGGGCACCCCTCGCGCCCGATCCCGCCCGTCGCCGTCCTCCACCGCCCCCAACCGCTCCCCCCCCCACTCCACTCCCTGGCAGGCCCCCGCGCGTGAACCTCGTCGCCCCGCCGCGGGCACCGCTGGCCGCGTGCGCCCAGCCGCCTCTGCCAGCCGCCCCGTCATCCTCGACTCCTCATCACCGGAGCCGCCTCGCCACCTCGCCGGACTGCCTTCCTCGCCGGACCGCGCCTCCTCGTCTCCTCCTTGCTGGACTGCTCGCGTCGTCGACCTCCTCCCCGAAGGCCTCCGTCGAGCCCATTGCCCTTAACCCTACGGCCCCAGTGAGCGCCTCCCTCTCCTCGTCTCTCCCTGATCGCACCGTGCCCGCGCTCATCCGCGCTCTAGCGCGCCCCTGTGGTCGAGCCCCATGCTCACGCTCGCCCGTTCGTCCCACTCGCCACTACCCGCGTCGCCCACGTGCTCACCGCATGCCGGCGCGCCCGCCTGCAGCCGCGGCCCTCCTCCGCCTCCCTGACCTCCGCCATGGTCACCCCTCTGCCGCCTCCCCTAGCCCTGGCCGCCGGCGCCGGCATGCGCCGTGCGTGCCCAGCGCCCCTCGGGCATGCGCCCGTTCGGGCTATGCCCGTTAACCGCACGCCCGAACCCACTATGGCCCTTAGGGCCTATGACAGCTGGGCCCCGCCCCCTATGACAATGACAGGTGGGGCCCATGCCGAGAACGTTTAAAAAAGGAATTAAAATAATAATAAATAAATAAAATATCAATTAATTAACTTAATTAATTCTGTTTAAATTAACTAATTAAGATTAATTAACCTAATAACTAGTTAACCTAATTAACTACTGTTAATTAGCTAAGCAGTCCCTAACATGTGGGACCCACCTGTCAGGTTGACCAGGTCAACGGTCAATGTGGACTGCTGACATCATGCTGGCGCCATAATTACCTTTTTCTAATTAAATTAATTTTGTTAATTCTATAAAAAGATAAAATCCTTTTTAAATTAATATAAAATAAACCGTAGCTCGGATGGAAAAACTTTGTACATGAAAGTTGCTCAGAACGACGAGACGAATCCGGATACGCAGCCCGTTCGTCCGCCACACATCCCTAGCATAGCAAACACGCAACTTTCCTCTCCGGTTCATCTGTCCGAAAACGTGAAACACCGGGGATACTTTCCCGGATGTTTCCCCCCTTCGCTGGTATCACATATCCCTGCGTTACGTCACCCCTAGCACAACGTATTGCCGCGTCTTGCTTTGTGTTACCTTTGATTGCTCTGTTATTTATTGTGTTCCCCCTCCGTTACTTCTTTCCGGTAGGCTCCGAGACCGTTGCCGATACCCCTGTGATTGGCTACATCGACGACGACCCCTTCTTCTTGCCAGAGCAACCAGGCAAACCCCCCCCCCCCTTGATCACCAGATATCTCCTATTCTTCTCTATACTGCTTGCATTAGAGTAGTGTAGCATGTTACTGCTTTCCGTTAATCCTATCCTGATGCATAGCCTGTCATTGTTGCTACAGTTGTTACCCTTACCTGCTATCCTACTGCTTAGTATAGGATGCTAGTGTTCCATCAGTGGCCCTACACTCTTGTCCGTCTGCCATGCTATACTACTGGGCCGTGATCACTTCGGGAGGTGATCACGGGTATATACTATATACTTTATATACATGACACATGTGGTGACTAAAGTCGGGTCGGCTCGTTGAGTACCCGCAAGTGATTCTGATGAGGGGGCTGAAAGGACAGGTGGTTCCATCCCGGTAGAGGTGGGCCTGGGTTCCTGACGGCCCCCGACTGTTACTTTATGGCGGAGCGACAGGGCAGGTTGAGACCACCTAGGAGAGAGGTGGGCCTGGCCCTGGTCGGCGTTCGCGGATACTTAACACGCTTAACGAGATCTTGGTATTTGATCTGAGTCTGGCCATTTGGTCTATACGCACTAACAAACTACGCAGGAACAGTTATGGGCACTCGACGTCGTGGTATCAGCCGAAGCTCTTCTTGACGTCAACGACGGAGCGGCGCGCGCCGGATTGGACTGGAACGCCTGCTAGGCTAGGTCTGCTTCCGGCCGCATACGCAACGTGGAGGTGTGCAATGGGCGATGGGCCCAGACCCCTGCGCGCATAGGATTTAGACCGGCGTGTTGACCTCTCTGTTGAGCCTAGGTGGGGCTGCGACGTGTTGATCTTTCGCGGCCGGGCATGACCCAGAAAAGTGTGTCCGGCCAAATGGGATCGAGCGCGTTGGGTTATGTGGTGCACCCCTGCAGGGAAGATTATCTATTCAAATAGCCGTGTCCCTCGGTAAAAGGACGACCCGGAGTTGTACCTTGACCTTATGACAACTAGAACTAGATACTTAATAAAACACACCCTTCCAAGTGCCAGATATAACCCGGTGATCGCTCTCTAACAGGGCGATGAGGAGGGGATCGCCGGGTAGGATTATGCTATACGATGCTACTTGGAGGACTTCAATCTACTCTCTTCTACATGCTGCAAGATGGAGGCTGCCAGAAGCGTAGTCTTCCACAGGATTAGCTATCCCCCTCTTATTCTGGCATTCTGCAGTTCAGTCCACCGATATGGCCCTTTACACATATACCCATGCATATGTAGTGTAGCTCCTTGATTGCGAGTACTTTGGATGAGTACTCACGGTTGCTTTTCTCCCTCTTTTCCCCCTTTCCATTCTACATGGTTGTCGCAACCAGATGCTGGAGTCCAGGAGCTAGAGATCCCGAGGATGATTCTACATGGAATTCGGCTTCGAGGAGTAGTTAGGAGGTCCCAGGCAGGAGGCCTTGCCTTTTCGATCGTTGCTACTTTTGTGCTAGCCTTCTTAAGGCAAACTTGTATAACTTATGTCTGTACTCAGATATTGTTGCTTCCGCTGACTCGTCTATGATCGAGCACTTGTATTCGAGCCCTCGAGGCCCCTGGCTTGTATTATGATGCTTGTATGACTTATTTATGTTGTAGAGTTGTGTTGTGATATCTTCCCGTGAGTCCCTGATCTTGATCGTACACATTTGCATGCATGATTAGTGTACGATTGAATCGGGGGCGTGACAAAGCTCAACGCCGAACACAAGGGGAGGAGGTCGCCCGGCGAGAGGGACGATGAAGAGATCCACCAACCAAATACCGGGGGTCAGAAGCAATTTCCCCCCGAAGCAAAAACAGTAAACATGGTATACGTGACACACACCCCTAGAGGTGAGTGCACGAAACACTCCCTCCATACAGGAGATCATACTACGGCTACCTCAGCCGAACTACACAGCGGCCTTATCACGCTGCATACCACATCGGCCATCATGCCGCCGGTCTCCATTCAACAAGACCGATCAATGTACACATTGGACTAGCCATTCGGCTTCCGCCGTTCGCCTAAATATGCCTTCGAAGTGGGTATCGCGCATACATAATTATGCACTTGAAATACCCTGGGCACCGGCGGAAGCACAATACGAGTGTGCCTGCAACCCCCCCCCCCTACTTTTCTAACTGCCCCTTTTTCCTTTCTATTATCCCCTTCATAGGTATCTCAAGGGCCGGTCACCCCGAGGACTCCACCAGAGTTCGGGTTTGTACAATTATCCAAGGGTTATTCCTGTCAAGGAATCCCTTAACCGAGGACAGGCGGCGCAGACGTGCGACAGGAGGTCCAAAATAACTTTTTGTAGACCGAGCTCTCTATTCCAAGCCTGTAAAGTGCCTTTTTCCTCAGCCTTCGACCCCTAGCATGTCAAAAGCCAGGGTTGCGGCTTTGTTATCTATATAATAATTGGCATATAACTCAGCTCCCAGTACACGTAACCAGTGTCTAGTATTGACTTTTTCCTAATCAACCCGAATTTTTGCTCCTGTGGTTGTTTTACACACACACCTCGGCATAACTCGCCAGGGGCTCGGTATGGGAACAAATGAGTTGCCGGCAAGTCCGAACAGCTTTATAGCGTACTTCGGCGTCGCGAGTTTGGCCTTATATGCATCATCTCCGAATCATGTCTTGGGCCAATAGTTGGGTTGCCCGGCTCCTGTGCTTGCTAGCCTACGTTGCGCTCTATTGGCTAGGGTAGTAAAGGGAGAACTACTGCGATTGTGCTTCTGGTTCATCTGGTCAAGCACCTCAATAGACAAAGCCGAAAATTGACTGTCATGATGCGGTGAGAGCTGGTCAACCACTCTACGACTTACCGGAATCTTTAACGATTCTCTTCGTGTTAAACGAAGGATCTTTTTCAGATCATCTGTACAGCGCACCATACTAAAAATAAGCCACGTACATGTCACGGGCTATATCTTAGACCCACTATAAAACTCCTATGGCTAAGTGAAAGTGTTAACGCCCTATAGTCTGATTGCCTGGTTCGCCGCATTGTCACCTCCTTCATGGACCAAGACGTTGGGTCAAGAGTGATCAAATGCTTTTCCGAACACCCCCGTACTTCCTACGAGGGGGCTGAAGCCGACGACTGGAAAACTTTTAGATTATATAAAAACGACCGCGCAGGAGGAACAAAAAGTCTTCGAGCAAAACTTAAAAATAGATTAAACATAAAATTGTCTTTTACAATTCCCTTACACCTTACTCGAATACTATGTCTTTTGAGCATTGACCCTCTATCAACCGGGCAGCCTCTAAGACGGCTTCAAAATAATGCTCCGGTGCGTGATGGTCCTTGCCCTTGGGTGGACTCTTCGCTGCAACATCAATGGCCTTCATCTTCCCCAGTATGTCTTGACACGGGCAAAGGCCATCCGTGCACCCTCAATGCACGCCGACCGCCTCACAGCGTCGACACGTGGCACCGCATCAACAAGCCGCTGCACCAAGCCGAAGTAGCTATTCGGAACAGGCTTAGTCGGCCACAGCCGGACTATGACGTTCTTCATGGCAGCGCCGGATATCTTATGAAGCTCGGCCCATTGGGACATCTGTTCATTCAGCAACAGAGGGCGCTTTGACGCACCTAATTGTGACCAGAAAAGCTTCTCCGTTGCATACCCCTCTCGCGCTTGGTAAAACTGCGCCGCATCAAAAGAACTCTTCGGCAAGTCTAAAAACTCGTCCGGAGAACTCCATACTTGGTTAAGCTAAGCATAGTTCGGATCGACGAACTTAGTCTGTAGCAAAAAGGGCTTACCAGCCGCAATCTCCCCAGCTTGCCGGATCTCCTCACGGGCTGCTCTGGATTCAGACCGCACTTCTCTCGCCTCTCGTAAGGCCTTATCAAGTTCAGCCGTTTTGGCTTCATTCTCCTTCTCAAGAAATTCACAGGGGCTAGCAGCATTTTTTAGTTCGAGCGCCATCATGGATATTTTCTCCTCGTCTTGGCGCCGAGCAGCTTGTTCGGCCTTTAACTCAGTCGATGCCTTTTCGGCAGCCGCATTACTCGAACGGGCCTGCTCCTTGGCTCGGGCAGCTCCACCCGAACAATCTCAACAGCGGCGGCACCATCTGCAGCCATGCATATCCCAGTATGCAACTTTCAGCGTCATGCTTATATTACAAACATGTATGTGTAAGGACTGCTCCGAATACATACCTTGCGACTCGTCAAGACGCATATTGATTAACGCAATGTCCTCCCCTGCCACATCAAGCTTCCGCTGCAATTCGGCAATATCCGTAGAACGGGAAGTTGCCAGGGGAGAAGCAGCCTGTGTTCCACTTAACCAGATTAGTCCTTGAGTGTTTCTTCTTGATCCTCCGTTCGCCTCCCATGGGAAACCAACCTGAGTCTCAGGGGCTACTACCTATACACATGTGCATTTTTGCAAGTAAAATATAGTTGAAAATATTACATCACAAACCTTGACGCCTCTTAGCAGGCTCATGAAGGCTTCATTCAATCCGCTTTTCGCGGACAGAACCCTCTCGATCACCGTACCCATCAGGGCACGGTGTTCCTCTGAGACAGCCGCCTGTCGTAGCAGGCTCGTCAACATATCCGGCGCTTTTGGATCTTCGGAAGCCACCGCAGGAGTACGGCCTTCCTTTGAAGGAACCCGTTCACTCGTTTCCAGAATCATCTCTGGCTGTAAACCGGATAGTCCGGGACCTTCATTGGTTGCCCCCGAACCCCGAGCAACGGATGGACCACCTTCGGGTAAGGTTCTCTTTGCCCCCCGCACTGCTTGTCGGTCGGGAGAAACCCTCCGCGACGACGGTTGGGGGAGGCGTATCGCTCTCCATCATCTCCGGGAGAAGGTCTCCCAAGGAAAAAGATTGCTGAGGACAACTGTGCGCCGAACTGCGAAGATATATATATTAGATGCTACTTCGTTAACAAGAGAGGAGAAGGATATGTTTAAAGCACCCTGCTTCACTTACAATTTGGTTGGAGGCTTGTCCTCGTGATGGAACTGCGCGACAATGTCGCCTGCCAAGCCCGAGCCGCCCGACGATGGCATTTTGCCTCTCTTGGGAGACCTCCCCTCCCGATCTTCGGAGGCAGCCCTTTTCTTGCCATGGGGAGAGGGGGCGTTCGCTCCTCCTGCACCTTTGTCTTTGGGCGAAGAAACTTTGATTTCCCCGGACACGATGTTTAATTCATCTCCGGAACAAGGGTCACATCTAGTCTCCCTGTTCTTGCCCTCCTTCATAGGCACCTGGTATGGTGTCAGGGCCAGCATCCTCGTTAGCACGGCGTCCGCTGAGTCTTCTGGAAGGGGGGCCGGACACCTGATTCGTTCCACTTTCTTTATCCAGCCCTGGAAAAAGATGGTTTGCTCAGTACCCAATTACGGTACGGTCGACTAAAAGGTGTTCGGATATTGAGTGCTTACCGAGGTGTCCGGATGGTTGCTGTCAAGACCAATATCTTCGGCGGTGTCCGGCCATTGCTTTCGTTTCCCGAAAAATAATTTCCACATTCCCTCGTGCGTAGTGCCGAGGAAGTGCTGAAGAGTCTGTGGCCCTTCTGGATTAAACTCCCACATGCGGAGAGGCCGTCGCTGGCACGGCAGGGTCCGGCGGACTAGCATTACCTGAATAATGTTGACAAGATCAATGTCCTTCTCAATAAGGCTTCGAATGCGACTCTACAGAGTTCTCACTTCATCAACTGATCCCCAGTCCAACCCCTTGTTAATCCATGATGCAAGCTGAATTGGGGGGCTGGATCGGAACGCAGGCGCAGCTGCCCACTTGGAACCATGGGGCTCGGTGATATAGAACCACTCCTGCTGCCATAAGTCGGAAGATTCTGTGAAGGATCCTTTTAGCCAAACAACGCTGGTAAGCTTGCTCACTGAGGCTCCACTGCACTCCGCCTGCTCCCCCTCCATCACTTGCGGCTTCACATTGAAGGTCTTGAGCCACAAGCCGAAGTGTGGAGGAGTTCGGAGGAAGGCTTCGCACGTAACGATAAACGACGAGATGAGAAGAACAGAGTTCGGGGCGAGATCGTGAAAATCTAGTCCATAATAGAACATGAGCCCCCGGACGAAGGGATTAAGGGCAAACCCTAATCCTCAGAGGAAGTGGGAAACAAACACGACCCTCTCGCCAAATCTGGGGGTGGGGATAACCTGCCCTTCCGTGGGAAGCCGATGGAGGATTTCTGCGGTCAGATATCTTGCTGCCCGAAGCTGCGTGATATCCTCCTCTGTGACAGAAGAAGCCACCCACCGGCCTCGACGGCTGGATCCGGACATGACTGAGGCTTGCGGCGATTGAAACCTGGGTGTTGGAACTCGAGGTAGTAAGGGTTGAGGAAGAAGCAAGCGTGGAGAAGAAAGACGGGTCTGTACCCCTTTATAAAGGCTGTGAATATCAAACGCCTCCTCCTGGGCCTTAAAACTTGACTATTCCC
This sequence comes from Triticum aestivum, assembly GCF_018294505.1. NCBI lineage: Eukaryota > Viridiplantae > Streptophyta > Magnoliopsida > Poales > Poaceae > Triticum > Triticum aestivum. The sequence continues at coordinate 575,932,002 of NC_057799.1, read as the reverse complement.
AAGGAGTTGTACCCTGAAGACGGTTGGGTTACCCATGTCCGTGTCGATAAAGAATCCCTTAATAAGGGGACACAATCTTTGCTTGGATAAGACGTGCCAATGACAACCGCGTCTCGGAACGTGGGGCAGCGGGCGGAAAAAACGGTTCGAAATAATGACCGGACTGACGTGATGTCATGTTGTAAAAAGTTGCCAGAGGATTGGACTTATAAATTATTATGCCCTCTGTGGAAGTATAAGCTACTTGTGCTGCAGAGCCGAGCTCGATCATCCGAAGACCATTGTGAAGCATCCGGAAAGAGGGGAACCCGCCTTGTAATGCCGAATACAAATCTGCGTGCTGGACTCCTCGTCATTGAAGCCAGGTTCAGGGGCTACTCGGGGAGTCCTGTACTAAGGGGTCCTCGGGTGTCCGACCTGTTGACCATGGGCCGGACTGATGGGCTGTGAAGATACGAAGACCGAAGACTGCACCCGTGTCCGGATAGGACTCTCCTTGGCGTGGAAGGCAAGCTTGGCGACCGATTATGAAGATTCCTCCCTCTGTAACCGACTTCGTGTAACCCTAGATCTCTCTGGTGTCTATATAAACCGGAGAGCTTAGTCCGGATAGGCAGATACTCATTACCATAGTCATACAGGCTAGACTTCTAGGGTTTAGCCATTGCGATCTCGTGGTAGATCAACTCTTGTAATACTCATATTCATCAAGATCAATCAAGCAGGAAGTTGGGTATTACCTCCATAGAGAGGGCCCGAACCTGGGTAAACATCGTGTCCCCTGTCTCCTGTTATCATCGACCTTAGACGCACAGTTCGGGACCCCCTACCCGAGATCCGCCGGTTTTGACACCGACACCTACCAAGAATTAAACTACAGATTGTTTTGAAAATACTAACAACTAGCTTTATATAATAACACTTTTGGAGCATCACTAAGAGAATTGTATAAACAAAGACTTAAGCAACACCACACTTTGTGATTGATGCATGGCTGCAAAATTACCATGCTTCATGATATAGGAACTTGCAATTTGACAAGATTTTTAAATCCATCATATGTATTTATTCTCATAATCTTAAAGTATTCCTGAAGTATGAGAGGTTGCACACCCCCATCGACCTTGACAATAAGGCTATTGACAATCACCTAGCCAAGAGGTTCATCAAGTTCTATGGTTCTGAGAAAAAATTAGTTGTGGGAAGTGCTCAATATAAAAGAATAATTGAATTACACTGGTTAGTATAACTTTGTAAGCTTTCTTGTTGGTTTTGTCCATGTGAACAGTACTGATCACCATTTGCCTTTTCAGGGAATAACATGTATGTATGTATGTATGTATGTATGTATGTATGTATGTATGTATGTATGTATGTATGTATGTATGTTGATGTTCTAGATTGTGAGGTGATAATTTGGCCAGCTGGCATATCTTTTTTCCTGAAAAAATATTGGAGCCGGGCAAAGATTTAATTGCATTCTTGCATCAGCATGGCATTGATGTCAAGCCTGAGAGATGGTGAGCTTAGTATCTTACCGCTTGTCCCTATTTCTCTCATGCGACGTTACTTGCTTTATTTCTCCCTTATATGCTAGTACTTTTCTTTTCTTTTCTTTTCAGCATCGGTGACAAGCTCAAAAAAGTCACCTCTTGAATGTTAGTCGTTTGTGAGTAATTGTGTTCGAATAACACTTTATTGTGGATGATGGAAGTTTTTCATAGACATAGCATACTATATATCGACAGTTGAGAATGTGAATTTGTTTATTGTGTCGGTCGGGTGATGTTTAGAAATATCTGCCGCGTCGGTAGCCGTTGGATGGCAAGCTCGGTAGCCGTCTGATCTTCTCCCTATGAGCGTGCGCGAGCCTCTGCAACAAGGCTCGTGTTGCACTAGACACTTTGCAACATGAGCCTTGTTGCGCTCCCGCCGAACCATTTATTCTTTGAAACAAGGCTTGTATTTCAGAAACAAGACCCCTGTTGCATAAAAAAATACTTCATAGTGTTGCGCCTGACCCTCTGCAGCAAGAGGCTTGTAGCAGAAAACAAAATTCCCTTTGTCGTTTGCCGCTGCAATTTGCAACAACGTCGTTCTTGCGGAAACTCATCCCTGATGTGTTGCTGGGGTAACGGTGGTGCTGGAGGCCCGGGACGTGGAGGCGCAAAGGAGGATGCAAACGTTGCTGGTGGCCGTCCTGAAGCATGTAGGACGCCAGCGTGGAGCCAGCAGGGGCGGCGTGACTGACATCAGGCGTGAAGGAGGGTGGTCGAGGTCGCATTGTGGCGGAGGCCTCGATTCATGGCGGCATGACAAGGAGGTGCTGACGGCCGGCGTGATTTATGGTGTGCTAGATGAGTTGAAAAGGGGATGAAGAAGACAAGGATGAAGAAAACGAGTGGCTCACATTTGTTGTGTAGGAGATATCGGAGGTAGGGACCAATGAGAGACACGTGGCACACGTATGAGGCTGGTTGAGTGATGGACCTGTCAAACAACTTTTTGCAACAAGTACTCTGTTGCACTTTATGCTTTGCAATAGGGGCCAAGTTGCAAGGGTTGAAGATGATTGCACGTCGTTCAATTAAAAGCAGATCTAACGGCTGCGGAGGCTGTCGACAAGTGCAGCTGCATCCGCCGGGTGAACGTTAGCGTTTCCCTTTGTTTACTGATCAATGTAACATCTTCTAGAATTTATTTCGTATGTTTATTTCAGTGATGGAACAAATGCTCCCTTTTATCCAGGTTAACAAATCTTTTGCTGACCACGTCGTCTCTGGTATGGTATGAATTACGTGAAAGGAGCACTTGAAGTTCTTCCGCCTTCTTCTAAAGGATTTTATGGTTATATCTGGCATTGATCCTATGGATTGGGTTTTGACCCAATTTGCAACGGCTCTGGAAATGATTTGTTACCCTGGAGCATCATATGAAGTCTTAGCCCCTGATGTGGTGAATCATAATATTTTTACATGTCTTTTGGGTACGTGTGTGCGCCAGAAGTTGTTATTTTTAGCAACGGGCTAAAGTGCTTTCTCTTTCTCTTTCAGATTTTCTCTTCTGACGAGGAACTATAGAGGCTCATACATCTGGATATAAAAGGTGCTTTTCGAAGATCGATATCTTGTCCGTCTACGAAAATGTTGTTAGTCTCGATTCAAAGAAGTTTTCACAACGGCACAAATTGAAAATCTTGGTTAGGAAGGGTAGAAAAGGTGCTGAAGAAGGCGGAGGTGATCAGACTTTGCAGGGACAATCCCAATAGGACTGATTTACGCACCGTCTCCGGAGTTGGAAAAGAGGGTACTGATGTTGATGGCGGGCTCAGCTCCACCGCTCGGAAGACAATTGTAGTGAAGCCAATCTAGTGAACGTCAATGAACTGGATTTCTCATGTGAGAGGCAAGAACAAGATGTTAAGCGAATTCTGACTATATTGAGAGAAAGTCTTAATTTTCGTGGAAAAGCCTAACGGATTACGTAATGAATAAGTTATAGAATGAAGAGGAAAGTGACCCTGGGCGGGAAACTATCATTGTCAAAGGTGAACACTATCTGGGAGCTGTGGATTTTGAAAAATCTGTTGCGACTATGAGCTGTGAGAAAGCTCTTGAGCTGAAAATGCCTCCGACTACTAGATCTGGAGCAGGGCTACCCCGCCCAGCCTCTCCCTGTCCCTCTATCCATTGTCCACAATCCCAAAACAGACGAGAGACGCTCCAACTGAAACAGAGTACGTACATACTGTATGTACTACTACGTACCCCAGGATCACGATGGTGCTATGCTAACTCATTAACGCTGCTGCCAGTGCATGGGAACCGGGAAGAATTGGGACAAGTGGGTAGCAGGTGGGGAGCTAGCATTGACGCATCCCACATGCATGCGAGAAGGCCGCGTGGGGAACCAAACCTATCTTGCCCCCTTTGGTGCAAACTGCTCACGGCTACGGTACAAGATAATACATGCTCTGAAACGGGTGTTTGATCGCTCTACCTCCACCTGAAAGGCAAAGGCGTCGGTGCCGCCAAGCTGGATCAGCATCCCGATTTGCTTCAGACGTCCTCCCAGCCGTCCCTTGAAATTCCAGGCACAGTGTCACCTCAGACTCAGAGTGCTTGACTAACTAAGCTGCAAAGCGACGTAACGAGATTAAAACTTTTTTCTCCTTTCGTCTGCCGAGCGCTTGACTGTAGGTGGCCGCGTGACGCGGACGAAAGTTACAGATCGTGCAGCACATGATCAGGTACGAACCACATCGCTAGCATATCGGAGTCACATCAGCTTTCTCTGTACGTTTTGCTGCTTCAAGCCTTTGTCTTTTCTTCTACTGTGCTATCCTATCTAGTATGTTGTAGACCATTGGAATTTACAGTTTTGCTAAAACACATCTAAATGTGCCATAAGTATTGCACATCTAAGTTCTATGTCATTGATCTTACGCGAAGATTCTAGTTGGTATTTTCTTTTTCCTTTTTCTTTTTACTTTTTCCATTTTATGCTTGATTTAATCTCTTAGATGTGCAACAACTAGGGCACATCAAGATGTGCCCTAGACAGAACCATTTACATAGATTTATTTCATGACAAAATAGGTTTAAAGTATTTTTAACATACTTAGTACTAACACATATTGTAGTACATATAAAAGCAAGAGTGAACTGCAAAACCAAACCAAATGGCTGGTTTAGGCCACCTCGAACCCAGTCGCTTTTTGGATCGATTTCCCAGTCTTTTTGGATGGAGTGGCCAGTGCAACCAGACGGCGGCCGGTCTTCCCGGAGAGGGCAGCCTTGCCGCCGGTTTTCGCGTAGGTCACGACGGAGCGCACGGCCTTCGTCCCGAGCCACTTCCTTGTCAGGGCGGACGGCGATGCTTGGGTCAAATCCGGTGGGGTTCCATCGATGGGAAGGGTCCGCAGGGATGCAGAGGTGGCTGCAGGTCCATTCCGATGATGATCGGGGCATCATAGGGTAGCGGCTGAAGCAGGAAGAGGCAGCGACACGCGGGCGAAAATAGGAGAGAGGTACGGGAGGAATCTTCTGCTGAAACATAGTTCGGGCTACTCAAATTTAGGCAGAAGGGAAAACTTTTGACGTTTAACTCCTCAATTTTTTTAGTACGGAATGATTGATTAGTTAGGGCTTGAAAAGTTAAAGGACTTTGATGGTTTGTTTAGAGATACCCTTATACGTCACTAAAGTAACATATGCGAGCTATATTATGCGCAGGTCACAAACTTGTGACGCATGCTATGCTTTGGTGCCAAAACATCCAGAGGGATGCACTGCGGTCTCAAACCTGGCGCGCCTGACCAATCACGGGGGGCGCCTGGCAGCCACATCTTTGTTGTTTGCCGAGCTAATGATACTCTAAACATGGTTGCAATCTTGCTAGTAAGCCCCCACCATTTACGTTTACCCTCTGTCTACTTTTGTTTTTCAAGTAACCCGCACTATCCTCATGCAATTTTTTCACTCAAACCCGTTTAGTCCTGAACAGTAACCCACGGTCCCGGTTGGTTGGTACATAGCGAGGTGTGTCCTGTAGAGATTTGGGGCACCGTCGCGCGTGCGTTCTGTGCATGCAGACATGATCACATCTCGTCATCCACGTCTGGATTTCCGGCCTAGAGCGCCGCCCACGGCACATCCTGGTCTTCGCGCCTATTCAATGTCGGAGAGACTTGAACAGACGGTTCTCTTCTCTCTGAATTCAAACCGGCTACCTGTTCGCCTGCCTGTCGGCATTAAACAAGCATAGCTGCAGATAAACCCACTCCAGTGCCCGCATTCAGACATCCCGCCACTTGGCTTGCCGACACCTGCTATTTATCAGTGTCCAAGCCTGGCACGATCCGCAACAAACCACCTCCGCTCTCGACCTCCTCCATGGAGCACGTTCGCCATAGCCTCGAGCTCCAAAGCGTTGTGGGCCAGCCTCTCCACCAAACAGAAGCATGAGCTGGCAAGCATGGCGGCCGGCTGACAGGCCCGTCAAACCAGCCAGATAGAGGATGGATTGCTGATGACCTACAGGTACACATGGTTTAGTTATAGCCTTTTCTAAGTAAGAGTATCAATCTCACAGGGAGCATATGAATTAATTTTTTGTCTCTTGTAGTGATTTAAATTACAGTGCATGCAAGTAAGATGTGATTCAAAACAAAGTGAAAATAGAATTTTAAAGTATTGAGTGATTGGTGCGAACAACAAAGCAAACTGCAAAAGTAAAATAAAGTAGAGTGAGACATGAGTAACGATTGTTGGAATCAATAGGATTAAAGTGTTCCTAGGGAGTCTGGATTCTCCACTAGATGTGTCTAACACGACCGATGCCTAAACATAATTCTAAGTCGGGTTCCCAAGCCAATTTGTATGTTTCTCTTTATGGGCGGAGGCAAGTATACGTGCATACATGCAGCAGCCTCGTATCCCATACACCACTACCATTCATACTCACTCTGGTTACCGAATGGTAATTAAGTGTCTCCCCGTGGACGCAGCTAAAGTGGTCTCCATTTACCCCTATTGCAATGATCCACGAAGGAGGAAGATAAGCACTACCACCACCGACCTCTGCTTCCCACCTTCACACCAATAGTAACAACCTTCCTTGCAAAAGAGACATATGTTGGAGGGCCGACTTCACCCAACATCAAAAACAATATTAACATAAAAATATAAAGAGAATATTAAATCTTATTATCAAAGGATCATAAACATACTAGGGTTCGTCCATATCCCTGAGAACTAGGGAATCTACTCGCACATCAAGAGCCTCACGGGATGAATCATGATGAACATGGTGGTAGCGTCAAAGTAATGCAAAAGTGAATCCGCACTGGCTAATGTATTACAAAGAGATGGAGACGGGATGGTGATGATGGAGACGGACGGTGATGATGTCCTCTCAAGGTGGTGACGTGATAGCAGAGTCCTTGGATCAATTCCCCCTCCTGGATCCTTCCGGAGGCTAGGGTTCTTCGTCCTGGGCGTGTTTCTGCCTTTCTGGATGTGTTCTGTTTCTCCTATCCGATCTGTATGCATGGGGGCAAAGTAGTCTACCAGACAGAGGCAACGGCAGGTGGTACGACCATTGATACGAGCGTGTGTGCTCGTAGCAGACACCATCTTGCAGTCTGGACCCTCCTGCGTCAGCCATTTCTTCTCATATTTGTTTCAGCTTTTTATGGTAGTGTTTTATCACATTATGTATTGTGATTCACCACCATAATTTCACTTTCTTTCCTTAGGGTCCAAATATCCATGCATAACATCCTAGTGAAAACATACAAAAAGAGGTGCGCGAACGCGATAAGATCCGAAGAACCCTATACTACAGAACGAAATAAAAGCTGCAAATTGTTAAATAAATTGGACTCAGCACTTGTCGGCGAGCTCACCGGAGGGCGGGAATGCCAGCGAGACGATGGACGAGGCGTACTACGACAAGCCGGTGCCACCGCCCTCGCTGGTCCATGTCAGCATCACCTGGAACAGGCGCTGGCGCGCTATGACACTGTAATGGTGGAAGACCTACAGGCGAAAGAGCAAATCACGGGCGAACAGGAGAACAAGAAGAGTGCCTTGTCCATGGTCGTGGAGGACCTGGGCTTTCTGGATGAGCAGTGGGCGCGGCACAAGTCCATGCGCAGCGCTTGCGACATCCGGCACGAGCGATGGCGGTTGCACGTCCTGCGCGGGCGGAGAGACACGCCATGTTCGCAGACATCGATGTGGCAGTGGAGGAACAGGAGGCACAAGCAACCACGGACGTCGTCAACTGTGCGTCGCTGGCGCAACCACCGCCGTAGTTCGTGCCCGCCGCCACGACCACGAGGTCGGCCCATCTACGACCGGCGCCGTCGACACGACGGACTTCAGCGAGGAAGAATGGACATGGGACGGCACCACGGCTTGTGTAACAGGAGGGCCACCCCCACGTTTTAAACTTCCCTTCCTACAGTTTCACTTCTCAGGGCTTGCGGCTGAGGTTGACGGACATGGGAAGACAGGAAGAGGAATATAGATGCCTCCAAGGCCGGCGAAGATCTTAAACTAGGTTAAAAAAGTGTTTAATTCCCCCGCAAAAAAAGTGTTTAATTGAAATATGTTGAAAATGTAATGAGTTTGCTTCGTGAGACCTTCGCGCTGCCCTTCTGGAATATAATACTAGCATCCTCACACACAAAAAACACCCAGTCACTCTAGTAGCTACTCATATATAGATCCCCATTTTCGACGAACATAATTTTCTCCCTCGCACTGCCAACAAACCAAAGGCCAAGTTTCAACACGCTCCATCGATCAGTGCACTGTAACCATCACACGTAGAACGTGAAGAACGGTCAAAACCAATCACCTGCTGTACGTGGGTGGCGCACGCACTATATATAGGCACCATCCGTTACCTCAAAAGTTCACCACAACTAGTGCATTGCATCCCTAACCCTAAGCGAGCAGCAGCCAGGTAGCAGACACCGGCAGCCATGGAGAGCACTCGCGTGCTACCGAGTGCCAACCATCGCATGCCATGCAGCCTCCAAACCTTTCCGCGACGCAACGTTCTCCGTGCCCTTCACCGCCGCAAGGACGCAAGGCAGCCACGTCGTATCTCAATCTCATGCGAGGCGACCGGCGGCGGTCGCGTCGACCGCCGTGAGGTGCTCCTCGGCCTCGGCGGCGCCGCAGCTGCGGGGCTGGCCACGGACCAAGGTCGAGGCGCGATCGCCGCGCCCATCCAGGCCCCGGACCTCCGCAACTGCCAAACGCCCGACCTCCCGAACACGCCGCCGGACACCAACTGCTGCCCGACGCCCGGCACCGGCATCACCGACTTTGAGCTGCCGCCCGCTTCCTCGCCGCTCCGCGTGCGTCCGGCAGCGCACCTGGTGGACGCGGAGTACCTGGCCAAGTACGAGAGGGCCGTGGCGCTCATGAAGCAGCTGCCTGCCGATGACCCGCGCAGCTTCGAGCAGCAGTGGCACGTGCACTGCGCCTACTGCGACGCCGCCTTCGACCAGGTCGGGTTCCCGGACCTTGAGATCCAGGTGCACAACTGCTGGCTCTTCTTCCCATGGCACAGGTTCGTATGGTCAATGGGTTAATGGGTGCGACGACTTGCACCTTTCTGTGCTGAACCTCAAGGAGCCGTCACTTGTCCCTGCGTGCGTTTGCTGAACGTGCAGGTTCTACGTCTACTTCCACGAGAGGATCCTCGGCAAGCTCATCGGCGACGACACCTTCGCGCTGCCCTTCTGGAACTGGGACGCGCCGGCCGGCATGACGCTGCCGGCGATCTACGCCAACAGGTCGTCGCCGCTCTACGACGAGAGGCGCGACCCCGCCCACCAGCCGCCGGTGCTGACCGACCTTGACTCCAGTGGGACCGACGCCAATATCCCAAGAGACCAGCAGATCGATCAGAACCTCAAGATCATGTACCGCCAGGCCAGTAGTACTAATTAACAACCTCAAGAATCCCTAAACAAAATGAGTAGCAACTTCAAAAATATTGTTAAGGTAACCACAGAACCACTGGTCATGAAATAACACAAATGTACGTACGCACCAGATGATTTCGGACGCGAAGAAGACGCTGCTGTTCCTGGGACAGCCGTACCGCGCCGGCGACCAGCCGGACCCGGGCGCGGGCTCCCTGGAGAACGTGCCGCACGGCACGGTCCACGTCTGGACTGGCGACCCGGCGCAGCCGAACTTGGAGGACATGGGCAACTTCTTCTCGGCGGCGCGCGACCCCATCTTCTTCGCGCACCACGGCAACATCGACCGCCTGTGGCACGTCTGGCGCCGCCTCCGCCCGAGCAACACCGACTTCACCGACCCCGACTGGCTCGACGCCGCCTTCCTCTTCTACGACGAGGAGGCCCGCCCCGTGCGCGTGCGCGTCCGGGACTGCCTCGACCCGGCCGCGCTGCGGTACACGTACCAGGACGTCGGCCTGCCGTGGCTCAACGCCAGGCCGGCCAAGGCGTCCGGCGGGACGCCGGCGCCCGCCACAACCGGTACCCTCCCTGCCACCCTGGACAGGACCATACGGGTGACGGTGACGAGGCCCAGAGTGTCCAGGAGCCGCCGGGAGAAGGAGGAGGAGGAGGAGGTGCTGGTCGTGGAGGGGATCGAGATCGCCGACCATTTCAACAAGTTCGTCAAGTTCGACGTGTTGGTGAACGAGCCCGAGGGCGGAGTGGGCAGCACGCCGGCGACGGCGACGGGGTACTGCGCTGGGAGCTTCGCGCATACGCCGCACATGGTCCGGCCCGAGGAGATGAGGAAGGGACCGGTCAAGACGGTGGCGAGGTTCGGCGTGTGCGACCTGATGGACGACATCGGGGCGGACGACGACCAGACGGTGGTGGTGTCGCTCGTACCCAGGTGCGGCGGTGAGCTGGTCACCGTTGGCGGCGTCAGCATCAGCTACCTCAAGTGAAGTTACCTAATGTGGTCCGCTCTCGCGTCGGTGGCTCGCCGTGGTATAGAATCTATGTAATGGTGATGGTGATGAATTATAAATAGGGGTCTGCTAATTCTCAGTCGACTGAGAATTAGTGAAATCTCAGTCGACAGGATTAACCATACGATTCGATTGACCTGTATTTATCGCTGATGTATTTTTGTTTTTCAAAACCTATTGGGCTTTCTCTATTTGAGCGGCTGGCGGCTGCATGGGCTGTGGGCTACGGCTTGTGGTCCTTCTCATTTTCCCTTTTCTGTTTTTTTTATTTTCTTAATAGATATCCCACGTAAATATATTGTATTTTTTGTTTTTCTGTTAGGTTTGTGTGTATACAAAGAAGATACGTGTACTTATCTAGCTTTTTTTCTACTTTATTATTTATTTTCTATTTTCTCATTTTGTGTATTTATTTTTATATGTTTTATTTGTCTGTTTTACTTCTATTTCTACTTTTGCCTATTTTTATCATTCATCTTTGGAAGATTTAAGTTTTGTAGAATTTACATTTTGACACGCATGGACAATTTTTATTCTCACTTGTTGTTGTCTTTTCTACATGTTTTTGTTTTAATTTTATTCATGTAGTACACAAAAATACATTTTTCATCATGTTTATATGTTTTATTTGTTTGTTTTTACTTCTATTTCTTCTTCTTTGTTTGTTTGTTTTTGGGCGTGATTCAAAGGGGAACGGGCAGATATGTGTGCTCCCGTCGCAATACCGATGGAGATGGGTGACGCAATACCGATGGAGATGGGTGACGCTGCTGATGGAGTATTTTATCTCCGTTATTATCCGTTGTCTTTTTTGTCTTTTTTCTTTTTTGCTTCTGGTTCGAGTAGGTTGAATCAAGTACAGATCATTAGGGGTACCAGAAGGTTAAATTAAGCAGAGATTAGAAGTAATCTACTTTCTTTTTTGTTTCTGGTTCGAGTAGGTTGAATCAAGTACAAATCAGTAGAGGTACTAGAAGGTTGAATTAAGTAGAGATTAGTAGTAATCTACTTTCTTTTTTGTTTCTGGTTCAAGTAGGTTCAATCAAGTACAAATCAGTAGGGTACCAGAAGGTTGAATTAAGTACAGAATCAGTAGGTTGAATCAATTGCATGTCTTCTAGCCCGACCGTAACTAGACTTTTTTGTTTTGTTGGATTGGGCACAGGTAGGAGGGGGCGGGCAAGTTGCAAGCCAGACAACAGCCTCACAACTGCAAGTGTCGTACCTGACCGCAACTTGCATGTCCCCCAACATGGTTGCAACTGGACTTTTTTGTTTTGTTGGAGGGGGCACCGGTAGAGGGGCGGGCAAGTTGTAAGCCAGGCAACAGCCTCACATGCTGCAAGTGCTGCACCTGACCGCAACTTGCATGTCCCTCAACATGGTTGCAACTTGACTTTTATTTTGTCGGAGGGGGTGGCGGGAGAGGGGGCGGGCCAGTTGCATGTCCGACACTAGGCATGCAACTGCAAGTGTCACCCCCGACCGCAACCTCATCTCTTCTAACCCCGATTGCAATTGAACTTTTTTGTTCTGCCAAAGGGGGCGTCGGGAGAGGGGGCAGGAAAGTTGCAAGCCCGGCAACAGCCCCGCAATAGCAATGTCACACCCGACCGCAACTGCATGTCTTCTAACCCGACCGCAACTTGAATTTTTGTGTTCTGTTGGAGGGGGCGCCGGGAGAGGGGGCGGGCCAGTTGCAAGCCCGACAACAACCCCGCAACTTCATGTCCCCCAACATGATTGCAACAACCCCGCAACTTTTGTTAAGGGGGTGGCGGGAGAGGGAGAGGGCCGGGCCAGTTGCAAGCCCGACAATAGCCCCGCAACTGCAAGTGCCGCACCAGACCACAACTGCTTGTCCCCCAACATGGTTGCAACTCGACTTTTGTTTTGTTGAAGGGGGCGCCTGGAGAGGGGGCGGGCCAGTTGCAAGCCCAACAACTGCCCCACAACTGCAAGTGTCGAACCCGACCGCACCTGCATGTCCCCCAACATGGTTGCAACTCGACTTTTGTTTTGTCGGAGGGGGCGTCGAGAGAGGGGGCGGGCCAGTTGCAAGCCCGACAACAGCCCTGCAACTGCAAGTGCCGCACCCGACCGCAACTGGACTTTTTTGTTCTATCAGAGGGGGCGGGGGGGGGGGAGGCAGTTGCAAGCCCGACAACAACCCCACAACTGCATGTCCCCATGGTTGCAACTCGACTTTTGTTTTGTCGGAGGGGGCACCGGGAGAGGGGCGGGCTAGTTGCAAGCCCGAAAACAGCAGTGCAACTGCAAGTGCCGCACCCGATAGCAAATGCATGCCCCCAACATGGTTGCAACTCGATTTTTGTTTTGTCGGAGGGGGCACCGGGAGAGGGGGCGGGCTAGTTGCAAGCCCGACAACAGCCCCGTAAATGCAAGTGCCGCACACGACCGCAACTACATGTCCCCCAACATGGTTGCAACTCGACTTTTGTTTTGTCAGAGTGGGCGCCGGGAGAGAGGGAGGGCTAGTTGCAAGCCCGACAACAGCCCCGCAACTGCAAGTGCCGCACCCGACCGCAAGTGCATGTCCCCCAACATGGTTGTAACTCGACTTTTGTTTTGTCAGAGTGGGCGCCGGGAGATGGGGCGGGCCACTTGCAAGCCCGACAACAGCCCCACAACTGCAAATGTCGCACCCGACCGCAACTGCATGTTTTAACCCGATCGCAATTGGACTTTTTTCTGTGGGAGGGTGCGCCGGGAGAGGAGGCGGGCGAGTGAAATGAAACGTGTACTCCTAGTGACACACATACGTACATATGTGACAAGATGACACACGTGTAGACATGCTAATCACGTATAGTACACTCTACAGACCCATATCCATACATCTGTACGTGGGCATATGTACGGGTGGCACCGTACGTCCGTGATCTCCGAAGAAAAAGAAAGAAAAGGGTCCGGCCTAATGACAACAGAAAAAATGAGCAGCCCAGCCCAAAATAACAAACAAACAAACAAGTAAAATGAAATAAGCCCAAGTGCTAAGCCGATTCAACCCAGCAAAAATAGAGCTAGTTAACAGGCCTAATCTATATGTGATGACGTTAGCCGACTGAGACTTGGCGAAGTCTCAGTCGACTGAGCCGTAGACAGACCCTTATAAATAAGCTACCGCAAGTGACTGCCGATGAAGCAAGCACCCATCAGCTCTCTGGTCGGCGTTCACTGTGGTATGGAATCTATGGTGCGTCTCCTCGTATTGTATTGCAGCACGTACGTACGTGCGTATGTCCTATGTGTAATGGTGATTCCAAATAAGAACAGCTGGAGTTAATGGGACTGGTGGCTCGGTGCGTACATCCTACCTATACTCCTGTGCGCAGCACCATACTAGTTACTACCTCCGTTTCAGTTTACAAGTCCTGCGCGTATATCTAGGTTGTCAATTTTATTACCCTAATATAAACTATATAACATAAAAATTATACCGTTTGAAAATAGAACATCTGAAGTTTATATTGGTATATTTTTTGTAATATATGGCTTGTATTAGATTGGTTAATTTTTTTTAAGGATACGTCAAGCAGACGTATCGAGATCAAAGATAGAAGATGCTAAGATGGCGAGTTATTACAGCGTTACAACAACCAAAAACCCACGGCTGCACGAGCCTGAGACCGCATGCTGACTACTAGCTATCGCCCACCCTATCTATCCTGACTGGGAGCGATCCTGCCTCCCGCAACAGTGCCGCAGCCCTCCAGTTTTGTCCCTCCGCTTCGATCTGTCGCAGAACCTCATTCACGGAAGGTGAAGCTCCGTTGAACACGATGTCATTCCTGTGTTTCCACAGGGTCCAAGCCACTAGGGTGATCACCGTCCATGATTTTTTTCTTTTGTTCTTCTAAATGTTGAGGGAGGTCCACCATCCCACGAGTTCAGCCTCCGGCGCAGGTGTCCAGTGAGGCTTTCCCCAGTTACCGATGATGACCGCCCAAACTTGCCGAGGGAGAACACATCCAAGGAGCAGGTGATCAATCGTTTCTGGCTCATGGTCGCAGAACGGGAACGCCGCTGGGTGAGGCAGTAGACGTCTCTGTAATCTGTCCGACGTCCAACATCTTCTCTTTGCCGCTAGCCAGGAAAAAAACTTGCAAGTTGTCGGTGCTCTAGACTTCCATATTTCCGTGGCCCCTGCCACCTCAATTCTTGCGGCAAAGTGAGCACGATAGGCTGATCGGGCGGAGAACAGACCATTTTCTTCCCATGTCCACACAATCTTGTCATCGATCCCTTCCGCAAGTTCGACACTCCGTAGTCGATCAACCAATCTCAGGAACTCTTGTATGCCCTGGGCGTCCATGTTGGGTGACACGTCACGCCACCATTGCCCTGACATTGCTTCTCTCACTGTTCTGACCTTGGCTACGCTCTTCTTGACGACACTGAATAGGTTTGGCATGATGTCATGTATGCGTCCTTCCTGGAGCCACCAATCCGTCCAGAATAGTACCGTGGCTCCATCCCCCAAGATGCACTTCGTGGCTGCTCTGTAAATGGCTAGCGAGTCTGATGAGACTTGGAGATTAAATTCTGCCCATGGTCTGGCCGTATCCGTCCGTGCCAGCCACGACCATCTCGCTCTCAGCGAAGTATTGAGTAGGCACAAGTTGGGCACTCCCAGCCCACCGTATTCCTTGGGCGAACAGACTTTGTCCCAGGCCACCAAACAGTGCCCTCCGTGCATGTCGCGTCGACCCTTCCACAGAAACCCTCTACAAATTTTGTTGGCAGCTTCTATTATCTTGACTGGAAGGTCCAACGCCATCATGGCGTGAATTGGCATAGATGCCAGGGTGGTCTTCACCAGCTCCAGTCGTCCTGCACGATACAGTAGTCTCGCTTGCCAAGCGGGTAGTCTGTCAGCCATCTTATCCACCATATATTGCAGTTGACTCGCTGTGATCTTCCGTAGTCCCAACGGCAAGCCAAGATATCTACAAGGCCATCCCAGCACTTGGCAACCCATATCAGCAGTTATCATGCTGATTTGCTCATCAGTGCACCTAATCGGGTGCGCGGAACACTTGGCTAAATTCGTGCGTAGTCCTGATCCCATCCCGAGATCTTGCAATAGAAGTCTGCATGCCCGTATAGTTTGGGCCTCCGGCTTGATGAATGTTACCACGTCATCCGCGAAGATCGATGTGTGATTCCGAAGGCCTGTCGGCGCGAGGACACCAGAGTCCGCGGCGTGGTTGAGTAGGGCATGCAGACAGCTCATAACCATGACGAAGAGAAGTGGAGACAATGGGTCTCCCTGCCGGAATCCACATTTGTTGTATATAACATCTCCAGGCACGCCGTTGAGCAACACCCGAGTGGAGGATGATGCTAGCAACTCGGCAACCCATGCGATCCACTTGTCTCCAAAGCCTAGGTGCCTTAAGACCTCCAGTAAGAATGCCCAGTCCACGGTGTCGAATGCCTTTGTTATGTCGAGCTTTAGCATGAGCGCGGGCCTTTTAGCCGATTGTAGCCACCTGACAGTGCTTTGCACGAGCATGTAGTTGTCGTGAAGGCACCTCCCTTGTATGAACGCGCTTTGGTGAGTTCCCACATTGCCCGGCATCTCCGGCGCCACGCGAAGCGACATGACCTTTGCAACTAGCTTGGGGAAGCTATGTATCAAATCTTTGACCTCAAGCGTCGTTGATGTTTTTGGCAGTAAGGTGATGAAGGCTTGATTGATCGATGTTAGCCCCCGGAAATCCAACCTCCCAAAGGCCCTGAATGCATCCATCACATCTTCCTTGATGATAGCCCAACATGCTACATAGAAACGCGACGAGAACCCGTCTGGTCCCGGTGCCTTATCGAGGCCTTGTGGCCTGACGGCCCGCCAAATCTCTTCCTCCGTGAAGTAGTGGTCCAAGTGCTGCAGTTGGTCAGTCGGCAGTCCTATCTGATGTAAGTCAAGAGTGAATGGTCTATCTGGAGCCTCTCCAAACAGATTGGCGAAGAAGGAGTCCACTGCCTCTGCCACCTCGTCATGCTCAGTTGTAATCACTTCGTCTACTTTCAGCTTTGAAATGAAGTTCTTCCTCCTCCTGTGGCTCGCATGGTTGTGGAAAAACTCTGTGCTGGCATCGCCGTCCTTGAGCCATAGCACCCGGGATCGTTGCCTAGCAATGGATCGCTGTAGAGATGCAAGCCCCAGCAACTTTTGCTTTAGCGTGCGCCTCAGCTCAACTTCCGCGTTCGACAGTGTCCTATTCTCCATTGCCACATCCAGTCTGAGAATAACCTCGGTAGCGATTAGCAGCTGCTGTTTTATGTTGCCAATATATCGAGCGCTCCATCTCGCCAGCGCCTTTGCTGTGGCCTTGAGCTTGGCCGCAAGCCTCTTGAATGGGTTTAGTACCGCCTGGTGAGCCGTCCAAGCCTGTCGAACTACCTCCTGAAACCCGTCCACCTTGATGCAAGAGGACTCAAAGTGAAAGTGTCTCCCTCTACGCAGGTCCGGATCAAGCACAAGGTGCAGCGGACAGTGGTCCGAAATGCTGGTGCTGAGTGCCGAAAGTAATGATGATGAGTGCGACTGCTTCCAGTCCATCGAGACGAGCACCCTATCCAATTTCTCCAATGTTAGCGCGTTGCGCTCGTTGGACCATGTGTATCTCCTGCCGTTAAGGTAGAGCTCAATGAGCTCGAGGTCATTTATACATCGTCGAAATCGCCCCATCATGCGACGGTTGCTTGGGTCCTTAATGAGATTAAAATCTCCGGCAACCATCCAGGGGCCTGCATGTAGTTCTCAAACATCCCGCAGCTCCTCGAGGAATTCTATCTTATTCGCCTCCTCCTGCGGGCCATAGACCCCAGTGAACCACCACCCATGCTCACCGTAGTCGATCCAAGCCGTGATAGTGTTTTGAGTCACATGAGGATTACTCAATCGTGCATTAGAGGAATTGCACACCAGCAGAAACCCACCACGCGTTCCCACGGCCGGTACGAAGAAGAAGTTGTCTTAAGCCGGCCCTAGGCATTGCTGGACTAGTCTCAGGTTCATATCCTGCACCTTGCACTACTAGGGAAAAGGCTAGCAGCAGCGTGGGTTTTAGGTGTATCAGTAGCGCGGGGACCGGCGCTACTAATAAGGCGCTACAGCTAACACGTAGCAGTAGCGCGTGCTCACCGGCGCTACTGCTATACAAGTGTAGCAGCAGCGCGCTTCGTGGAAGCTCGCTACTGCTAATAGCTCTAGCGCGTGTTGCCTGGACGCGCTACTGCTATCATGGCGCTGCTGCTAACTTTTCTCCACTCGCTACTGCTAATTTTAATAGTTTTTGTTTTTTCTGCATATTTGTTTTGTATTTGAACAAGCTTTACACAAGAATCTTTAGCAGATACAAATGTCATCATGATACACGTACCAATGGCTGCGAGACCACAAATGTAATCATAGCATATACATACAAATAGGAGTTGAGCGTTTTGGAGGCCGAGCTGCCTGGAGGCCGCTATCCCGGGCAGACGTTGACGGATTGGGTTCCGTGCCTTCTTACCATTTAGTTATATACAGATGCTAATACAGGGGTGCCATTCTCTCGTCTTCTGTATTTGTACGTGAGCCTCTGTCGTGGCCGATGATGCAAGAACATGACGTGCCTCGTTGGGTGAGTTTGAATTTTGGTGCTGCTACCCCTCACCTGTAGTCGCTCACAGCGCACGTCCGCACATGCAAGGCTGGTTGTTATTCTTTTTTTTTTCTCTAGCCGTATGTATTCTGTAAAAGTTATGTTTTTTATATTTCATTCATTTATAAAAAAATAAAAGAGTGAAAAATATTTTGAAGCCACTGCTAAATTATTCGACTCATATTACAAATAATCTTGGTCCTGTATTTGAAAAAAGTGCATCATGTATTTAAAATAATCACCGTGTATTCAAAACAAGTCCACCACATATTCAGAAAGAAAATGTTTGTCACATATATGAAAATTATTCACCTCGTATTTAGAAAATGTCCGTCATGTATTTAAAAAATATTCACTAGTTTTGAAGTGAAAACATGTATTTAAAATATATTCATCGTGTATTGGAATAATATTCGTCGCGTATGCGAAAAAGTTCATCGCATATTTGAAAATATTTTCATTATGTATTTGGATTATGTCCGTGACATGTATAAAAAATATTCATCTTGTATTTAAAATATGTTCATCGCATATGTTTTTTAAAAAACACCCATATTCAAAAACAATTTAGAGAAAAATGATTATCTCTTTGTTAGTGACATCGCCGATATATCTACTCCTCGAGGGGAAAGTATCCACTGCACCTATTCTCAATAAATCTCCTTTTTGGGTAGAATATTCTTGAAGTTTTGTGGAGATGGAAGGTTAAAGTTGCATTCTAATTTTATGGTTTATGTTGAAAAAAAATACAAACACAAGCTGGTATTTTGGTGATGAGAGCCGGGCCATGGATTCGGACCATTTTATTGGCCATGTAAATGTTTCTTATATTATTGTTTTTACAACTATGTTTCATATTTGGATGAGAATTAGAAGTGTTATTTTTTCTGAATAAAGACACTCAAAGGGTTTATTAGTTCTGAATTAGTATCGAGGAGAACAAAGATCAGTACAATGGATAGACAACTGGATGTAGAACGACCACAAAAATTAAATTACATTAAAAACATACTAGTATCCGTCCTCTGATTGTATGCCACCCACTGAAATTTTAAAATTGCACTCAACCAACAACAAAGAAAACTAACACCTGCAAACGCCCCTCGCCATACCGGGCTTTGAAGACGGCAATAGTGGCTCGCCCTTTGAGATGAGATCTATTAATCGCTGGAGCATCAACCCTCACACTTGCAAACTGTCAATCTGAAGGGAACCAAAAAATCTGTGGACAAAAACCGTCACAGGCTCTTCGTCGGTGCCGGATCGAGCATCGTCAAGGTAGGGAGAGACCAGAGTGACCGTATTCTAACACACCATCGTCGCCACCACCTCGTCGATGATGTTGGAGAAGCAAAAACCTAAGAAAAATAAAACGAGGCGGATGGGCCCCCACTCCTCTTGCCGCCAATGAGGCCACCAGACGGGAAGATGAGGGGCACCGAGGCTGCGGCTTAGGTTGGGAGGCGGCGACATGATTCGTCTGACCGGACTTTGGTACTTACTTAGAGTACTTAAAATTAGAAGTGTTGTTGTTGGTACTACAAAATTGTTTGCATAACTTTTCATCAATTGTAAAATTGCGATTTATTTTAGTGAGGTGATCGCGTGGTAAAAAATAACATCAATTGTAAAATTGCGATTTTTTTAGTGAGGTGATCGCGTGGTAAAAAAATAACAAGGTGCAACATATATTTGTTCAATCTGGTTGATTAAGGACTAGTCCAATAACCCATCCAAAAAAAGGACTTCACCCATTGGAACATGTACGGCATGTGAGTACCTGATGATAAATATGTGTGCACTAAATACAGACAATTGACATTGCTTGTTGAATCCATGGGTAATTTATACAGAATATTTTTTATGTTTGTAACGAAATGATTCTTTGGGGCAGACTAATGATTAGTTCTCAATGAAGAAAGAAGAATTTTTTTTGTACATTTATTGCAGTTTTTAGTATGTTTTAAAACGATTTTGTACTAGTTGGGCCAAATTTACTATGGTTAGTGGCTTAATTGTGAAAATCAAATGTAATCATCAGAAGAAATTGCAATTAGTTTATTATTCTCAATCATGGGTAAATCTGAGGTGCCTGCAGCGAGAACTTCCCCTTAAGAACTAGGACTGCTAATCCCAAAACCAAGGAAATTAGTGTATCATGGAGGATGGTCATGTTCTCAGAACTTGCATATTCCTGTGGCACGGAAGTGTACATGACGCACTGCCTGTACATGATGGGTGAGACGATGGAACCTGAACAGCCTGGTCGGGCAGTGTCGTTAACATGGGATGACACTGTGCATAAAATGGAGAATACGGTGTGGTGTAAAAAAGGTGTCAGGTCAAATACGCGTGAGTCACAAGGGACTGCGGCCGATCCATACGAACACTGACGAGCCAGATTACGGCCTGCATGGTGCTCGGCCACCAAACGGCATTTTCGTACAAATAGTCTCATCATAATCATCATCCAATATAAAGTGGTATCTCGTCATCGTCTTGAAAATAGCGATACCTGCAAGTCTCGAATACTTGCAACTACAACGTCATCCATCTAAACAATGGTATATGTGAGAAGAGCTATCACTATGAGTGAGAGCGGAACTATGCAGTACATGAGGCGGCGGTTACGAGTCCTCTCTCGCGCTAGCGTGAACCTCAAGTAACTAGCTTCTCCTTCTTGTCTGCTTTTGAAGTCTTTATGGCTGGCGCCCGAGACCCCATTCACTTGCGCCTGACACTCAGGCCACTCGTTGTACACCTCCGGAACCTTCCCTTTGTACACGACATAGCACCGCCATCTCGCCATCAAGAAACTAGGTACATGTTAGAGATGCATGTTCATCAAGAGGATGTACAATCATATGCAACAAAATATATTAGAGCAACACGAAAAAGAAAGGGTTAATTAGCAACTAGATGCAACATAGACTACGCAAACTAGTTAACTAGAGGTACGCAGGTCATCGTACCCAAACAAACAAAGTAGCGTTACGCAAGTTCGGCAGGGACCGTGGACATCACAAAGTTTCATCGCTACAGAAAGTATACAAGTTAAACCGACACATATCATCATCATCGGCATCGTAAATCACTAGAAGTTCCATCCTTCCATATCATCGAGGATGGACCCTAGCTTCTTGAACGGCATGAGGTCTTGACGTTGCATGCCTATGCGAGTTCGGACGTCAGCTCGCGATATAGGGCCGTGGTGGAACATCCCCTTCTCATCGACGACTTCTTTCATGATGATCGTCGCAATGTCCCTTTGGATGCGAAAGAAGTCATCTCTAAGTTTATAATCCGCTTCTCCATGAGAGTCTAGCCACTTGTGGATATGTTCATCATTTCTGCTTGTCATGCGAAGCTTTTGGTGATCCGTGTTGAACTCAATCATGAGATGGAGGATGTAGAATCCATCCTTCTTGCTTGGTTTTGGGACATGGATGCAGCAGAAGTTAGTTTTATGCGCGAAACCCATCTTCTTGTTCCTTTGTTTCCTGATCTGCAGTGGCCACCTCCAATGCTGAGGCCTTGGAGAGCATCATCCAGAATATTCATTATGTGGGTGTAGTCCTTCTTCTCGTAATCTCTGGAAGGGTCGAAATACACGGCGTGGGAGACTCGCGGGTAAAGAACGATAAGGACGGCGCGCCCGTTGCTGCGGGGAAAAGGTACCTCAAATTATTCTTCATATGAGTGAGAAGGAATGATTGAAATGTACGAAAGGGTTGTCCAGAACTGACTTACTTTGGATGATAAGGCAGGAGGACAATTTCCTGGTCCTTATTCTGTACCATGAAGTTTTGGAGGTAGTCCCTAGCAGTTTCACGCTCAAAGTCGCCGAGACTCAAGAAAGACTCGTGCATGTAGTACGGATCCGCCACACAGATTTGCGAGACTTCTTCTCTCTTCATGACGGAGCTCATATGTAGCGCAAAAAGGCGGACGATTGTAAAATCGAGCCGCCTTGTCAGAAACATCTCAAAGATATGGTCAAACCGCAGGAAGAACACCTCCGCGGGCCGTGTGTCGACGTAGCACTTCCCCTCAGGCACACGAGCCGCGTATGTCGGATATCCTGGATCCTTCGAGGCTAGTAGGCTTTTCTCAGTCGACAGCACATGGTCGTGCAGTCTCC
This sequence comes from Triticum aestivum, assembly GCF_018294505.1. NCBI lineage: Eukaryota > Viridiplantae > Streptophyta > Magnoliopsida > Poales > Poaceae > Triticum > Triticum aestivum. The sequence continues at coordinate 575,909,706 of NC_057799.1, read as the reverse complement.
TGAGATCCCCTGATAGTGCCTCCAACGGTTTCGACGGTAGCATCGGCTCGCCCGTGAGATGGAACATGGCCGCACCTTTCATGGGTACACGCTCTTCAGAATCCATCATCTGGCTGCTATGTGCTCTGGCTTGTTTGGAGGCAGCTATCTTCCCTGATCTCTTCCTCTCCTTTTTCTTGGGCACACCTCCCAAACCCTTCCTTAACCCCTGCCCCAGTGTTCCCGGGCTAAGCACTGTACGACCCTCGGCTAGTTGAGCCTATGTTGAGGCGGCATTTTCAGGCGTGTCTTGTGAGGATTTCATGAAGAGAGACTTTTTGCCATCCCTTCTACGACCTTCCTACCCGGGCAGATCATCCATATCCTCATTAGCATGCTGATAGCCCGATTCGTCATATGGTTGACTCATCATATCTATGTCACAGTCATACGCGTTTGTATTGAGGAAACCCATTGGGTCGACCTCCGTCTCATCATCCATTATATGTTCTGCAGGACCGATTACATCAGCCAGTACTATTGCAGCCCCTTCATCACGTCGTCCGCCGCTCTCACCCGACACTACAGGAGCTGGTAATTACGTAGGCGGGGTGGTGGTCTCCGCACATGGTTGTTGATGTGTGGTTATTGGTGTGCTCTCGGCCGGCTCTAGACGAATAAGATTCTTCGGCCATAGCAGCTCCCAACCCTTGCAGTTTCCAATCCTCGGCGGGGTCTCGTCGTCCTCTCCCACAGGATGTACTGGAGGAGGCAAATGCTCGTGCCCCGATTTCATACTGGACAAGCTAACCCTGAAGTACCCATCGGGGATCGGTTGGTTGTGGAACGTGGGTTGCAAGGGGTTCATTATCATCCCCTTTCCCACGTCCACCTTCTGGCCTTTGATCAAGTAGAGTATGGTGCACGGGGTTTCTTTGGCCTGCAAACACATATGTCTGTGGCGTAAAACATCCCAAAGGCAACGAAAATGGAATATTCTATATATATGTTGGTGCGACATGTAATTACCGTCACGGCGTCGAGCTCAGCCAAAGACGAAGGCCCACCTAGCGCGCCAGAGACTGAGGACGGGCTGCTATGAGCGGGAGCGGCTGCGAGAGGAGGCCTGGTTGCGTAAGCAAGTGATGGTGCGGTGGTGTTGTTGTTCATGGAGTTGCTCCCGATGAAACTTGGCAACGGGAAATCATGTACCGTCTTGTCTGGATTTTCCTTCGTCCAGTTGATGATAGCTGGAACCAAGTTAGTAGCGAAATTATTTCTGCAGGCAGTTACAGCTGCATTGACTGCTTGCAGTAGCAACTCATTTTTCTCCTCGGCTGCTTTTTTCGCGTCCTCAGCTGCTTTTTTCTCGACCGCAAGCTTCACCTTCGCGTCGATGTCCACCTGACTAAACTTCTTTTTCTACTTCTTGGCCTCCGGGCCCTCATTGTAAAACACCTTCCACGTGGCGCCGTCTCAAGCGTCGTGCACACGACCATATTGCGGCCGCTAGCCCAAAGGGAGTCCCTTAAGTTCGTTCAAGGCCCGGTTGAGAGGGGTGTCCCACTTGGGCCTCATCGGAGAAGTAGGGCTTTCGGCTGCAAGCTGGTGTTGCTTCTCCTGCAGAAGGAGCGTGAACCGTTTATGAATGTGTAGTCGACTAGATATGGAGCTAAATGTAAGGTGGTAAAAGAATAATTACCAGTAGTCTAATCAATTTCCTCGTGATCTTGTCCGTGTAAAAAACCTTCTTTTCCTTGTCCCACTTGTAGCGGGCCCTGATGAAGTGACACTCCAAGGGATTGGTGAACTTCGCGAAGGGGTCTGGGAGACCCGCGGCTTCACGTTTCGCGCCCTCCTTATCCCATATGGGCCTTTTACCGAGGTAGCCACGGCTTCCGAGGCGATGCTTCCCCGTGTTGCTTTGCTGAAGGCTCTTGAATTTCGCAGCCTTAGCCTTGGCTGCCTCGGTAGCGCAAGTGTCCTTGAACTTTTCGAACTCCTCTACCTTAAGTGTCAGATTTTCCTCCAGAATCTTGGACAGGGGTTACTCAGCCTTAATAGCTTGTTTCACCCTCCCTTTCCAGGAGGCCAAATCATTGCTGAACATGCCCATGGCATGATTGTTAATCTTTTTCATCTTCGGATCATCCCACTGTTCTTCTATGTTATCATCCCGGTCGGGGAACTTGAATCTCTTGTGCAACTTCGTCAGGAGCAACTACGTCAAATGTTCTTTACTCCTTAGGTCATCGTTGTTGATGCTCGCGCATTCCCGTAGGATGCATCCTACTTGGTTCCCATAGCACTTGCGAGGTTCTTCCGGCTCTAATGGCTCAAACTTGCCAGGTGCCATGTTTGTGATCACTAGTCGTCGAATCCCTAGTTTGTTAGGTTTTCGTATCCTCTGCTTCTTCTGCTACTTCTTTTCGGTAGCGGCATCGGCGCTGGTACTATCCCCGCCGGTCTCGGCGCCGCCATCGGTGTCGGCGCCGTCGGTGCCGATGTCGGCGTCAGTACCATCATCGAGGCCGACCTGCAAACCTTGCTTAGCAGTCAAATAGTCGAGGTACTCTTGTTCTCCCTCATAATCCATCTCGTCTGCATCTTGGTCAAAAGGCCCAGTTTCTTCGTTGTTCGACATGTTTCCTATGATTAAGTCTCCTCGTTTAATTCTAAAAGTATGAAAAAAATGAGAAATGACATAAAAAAGAAATCTATATTTGCCGGAATGTCGTTTCCCAGCAACTCCCAGCACTCGATATGCCTACTATCTAGCACAAATCATGCCAAAATTCACGGAAAATTTTGGCATGACCTTTGCTAAAAAATGGACATATCGAGCACCTGAAATTCACCGGAACGGAAATGAATCAACATTCCGGCGTAACATAGGCCACTCGGATCATTTACCCTGCACATAATCATCATTTTCCAAATATGACATGTCCAAAACATCACATGTCCAAATGACATGTCCAAATTCCAAACATGACATGTCCAAAACATCACATGTCCACATATCACATGTCCAGTTCAAATTTGCATATAAATTCAGCCTACCTAAATTTGCTTTAACAAGGGATGTTGATTTGGACAATTGCTTAAATGCTGCCTTTTCTTTTAACTACAATTGCTTAACCCTAAATTTCTGTCCTATTTTAAAACGAACGGTTCATAAAAAACTAGCTAAATTCATAACTAAATAGATAACCTAATTAACCTACTGCCCTAACTAAAACCTAAGTAAATTAACCGAAGAACCCTAGCTAGCAGAGAGAGGAGGAGCGCTGGGGGGGGTTACAGAGGGTGCAGGGGCGAGGAGGCAGGCCCGACAACGGCCGAGGTTGGGAGGGGAGGAAGCAGAGGAGGGAGGCGTGGCGCGTCGGGTCGGGGGCGAGCGCTGGGACGGGGGCGAGCGCCGGGGTCGGAGCCGAGGCCGGGGTCGGGGGCGAGCGCAGGGGCGCGGCGAGGGCGGGGCGAGCGCAGGGGCGCGGCGAGGGCAGGGCCTCGGGGGATTTGTGGGGAAAAGAGGCGGGATGAAGCAGAGAGAGTGAGGATTTTGGGTTAAGTGGACGTAGCAGTAGCGCGTTTAGAGAAAAAGCGCTACTACTATTACAGGTAGCTATAGCGGTTTTGTGCAGAAAGCGCTACTACTAACTTGACTAGCTGTAGCTCTTTTTCAGTAAAGCGCTACTGCTACAACCAACAGTTTTCCTTTTTCTTTTCCTTTATTTTCTCTCACTTTTCTTTTCTTTTTTTCTGAGAGTAGTGAACGAAGGGAAGGCGATATATATTGCATCATTTGACGGTTAAATATGTATACAAAATAGGAACATATATATATATATATATATATATATTACATCATTTGACCGATAACATACGGTTCCTCAGCGTTGACGTTTTCGTTTTTGAGTCAGCTTCTTTCCCTTCTTTTTCGTTGAAGAATAATTGAGCCCCTCATTGTGACTTTGCCTTTTCCATGCAGTACGATTTTTCTTAGGTAATGTAGTATTGATTCTTCGTTTGACGTATACTTCATCATCATCGTCATCTTCCCTCATTGGGTTGCCGTACTGATCGTAGTCTTCCTCGTTGGTGACTCCATCCATTCCAATGATGTTCTTTTTGCCTCTCCTCACGACAACACGGCTGGGATTGCGCGGTTCGGTTATGAAGAAGCATTGTGTCACGTGCTTAGCTTGTACACATGGCTCATTTTTTGCGATAGCGTTCACGGTAGAGCTCTTGGCGTCAGGTATAGTCATGGTAGTGAAATGCCGGTTTTCTCTTTCAACGTTCTTAGCCCATCTGACACGGAACATCGTCGTGTTGTGCAGTCCAGAGTAGTCAAGCTCCCAGATCTCCTCGACCCTTCCGTAAAATCTTTCAGTTGCGCCGTTGTTGCTGCCGGTCATGCATTCCATCGTCACCCCTGAGTTCTGATCATCATTGTCCATATCTTTGGCCTCCGTGTAGAACGTGTATCCGTTGATATCGTATGCCTGATAGGTTAGGAGGTTGGGCGAGGGGCCATGTGCTAAGGCGTATATGAGCAATCCGTCCTTAGAGCCCACTTCGGGGGATTAGCAAGAATATGCTCTTTGAACCAATGCAGGAAAGTGGAGTTGTGCTCTCTAGTAACTTCGGCGTCCGTCCTGCATACCCCCGGTCACGATACTTCTTTGCGATAATTTCTTTGTGCAGTGCCACGAAAGGATCTACCTCGTCTAGGTGTTGTAGCACTACCAAGTTTGCTATGTCAAAGTCGTTGCGTCGATCTGAGTATGCCACGTGCAGTTCCCTGCGACCGTTGGAGTGACCTTCTCCTTCGAGCCTCCCATCGTGCTTGTTAACGGGCAAACCAACACTAACATCAGGCGGCTGGTCTGCGCCATATAGAAAATTCTCGCAGAAAGAGATGCACTCTTGTGTCAGATAGCCCTGGACGATGCTTCCATCCAGACGGGACATGTTACGAACGAATCCTTTGATGATCCCATTCATCCTCTCAAACGGCATCATGTTGTGCAGAAATGACGGGCCCAAGTCTATTATGTCGTCCACAATATGGACACACAGATGCACCATCACGTCAAAGAACGCGGGCGGGAAGTACATCTCAATCTCATTCAGTATCACAACGATCTCTTCCTGTAGCCTTCGGAGCTGCTTCAGACTGATCGACTTTCGAGAGATGACGTCGAAAAAGTTGCAGAGACCAATAAGCGTGTCACGGACGTGCTTGTCCATTATCCCTCTAAGGGCAACAGGTAGTATCTGCGTCATCATCACATGACAGTCATGGGACTTCATCCCGCTGAACCTTTTCTTGTCCGTGTCTAGATATCTGCTTATCTTGCCACAGTAACCGAACTAACTTTGACTCCAGTAAGGCACTTAAAGAATTGATCGATCTCAGCCTGACTTAAGGTGAAGCAAGAAGGGGGGCAATAATCCTCTTTCTTTATTTTCTTGCCCTACTTCTCCCGCGCCTCTGTCTCCGTATCTGTCTCGTCTGACATTTTATGGGGCGGCATGTGCAGATCTTCCCTGATTTTCAAATCTTGCAAGTCTTTTCTTGCCTTCGGCCCATCCTTGGTCTTATCCGGCATGTTCATCAGTGTCGCGAGCAAGCTCTCAAGGACATTCTTACAGATGTGCATTTGATCAAGGCAATGAGTTGTATCGAGTTTGTGCCAGTACTCCAAGTCCCAGAACACAGACCTCATCTTCCATACCTTCAGCAGCGGCTCCGGCACCTTTTTCATCGTCTTTCCCGGCGCGGGGCACTCCTACCAGTTTTTCAACAGCTCATCGATTTCGGCACCGCTCCGCTTACGTGGAGGTCCTCGATGCTCAGCGTGACCATTGAATAGATCTCCGCGGTTTCTCCACGGGTCGTCCTGTTCGAGCCATCTTCGATGCCCCATGTACACGATTTTCCCAGACCCGCCATCTTTCCTTGACGTTAGCTGATGAGACGTCGTATCATCCATGCATCGCGTGCATCTGCAATATCCATGGCACACCTGCCTGCGACATATCCGTAACCGAGATAGTCGTGCACCGTCGTGATCAGCGCGGCTCTCATGTAGAAATACTCGCCTTTGCTGGCGTCCCATGTCTTGGCCGGTGTTTTCCATAAAGTGTCTAACTCCTCTTGAAGTAGCCCCAGATATAAATTAATATTATTTCCTGGTTGTTTTGGCCCTTGAATAAGCATGCTCATGTGAATGTACTTCGACTTCATGCACAACCAGGGGGGAGGTTGTACATCCATACAAACACGGGCCATGTGCTATGGTTGGTGTTCTGGTTGCCAAACGGATTCATGCCATCGGTACATGCGCCGAGCACGATGTTCCTTGCATTACATTCGAAATACCGATAGAAGCTGTTCAACGCTCTCCACTGGCTTCCATCCTTGACGTGTCTCAGCTTCGGATCATCTCCATCGTCGGGCTTCTTCCTCTCCGCGTGCCAGCGCATTAGCTTTGCTTCCTTCGGATCTACGAAATACCGCTGGAGACGGGGAGTGATCGGTAAGTACCATACAACTTTCTGGGGACATTTCTTCCCAGCCTTCTTGTATCGAGAAGCATTGCACACCGGACAACTTGTTTTTTCCGCGTGCTCCTTCCGATAAATTATGCAATCGTTGATGCATGCATGGTATCTAACATGCGGCAGATCAAGAGGGCACACGATCTTCTTGGCCTCATCAACACTAGTAGGACATAGATTCCCCGCGGGAAGAACATCCTTTAGGTACTTGAGATGCTCATCGAGGCTAGTGTCGGTCCATTTGTTTTTAGCCTTCGTCTTCAGGAGTTGGAGCGTGAAACTCAAGCGGGTCACCTCAGGATTGCAACCATCATACAATGGAGTGTTCGAGTCTACCACCAGTTGCTCCAGCTTAGCCTCCTCTCTAGAAGCAGCTCTCTCAGTACTTGTCTCCTTGCGAAGCAGTGCTTGAACATGAGGGTCCCGCACGATTGAACTTAGTACCGACGAACTCTGCTGCGTGGAGTCCATGTTCTCTCCGCCGACATGTCCAGCCCCTTCTCCTCCGCCATGTCCGGCCCCTTCTCTGCCGCCATGTCCGGCCTCTTCCCCGCCGCCATTATCGATCATCTCTTCGTCTTGCCCAGTGTCGTCATTGGCTGCCCCGTCGGCGTCCTCAACATCATCATCCTCATCTTCAATTATCCACCGAGTATAGCCACCATGAAACCAGTCATGAGCAGGTGCGCTTCGACACGACCTTCCTCATAGGGGTCGAGCCAAACTATTCCTTTGCATCTTCGACACGGACATAAAACCTCTGTCAGGTTATTTTCTTTCATGTCCTGCACCGCCGACCGCAACCACCTGTCCACCATCGTTCCACTGACCATCATGAACAGCCGCACGGTAGTAATAAACAAATTGATTATAAAAATGCGTGCATGCATCAAAGTCATACAAAAATTCGACATGACCTTCCCTAAAAATAGGACATATATAGATCTAGAGTTTGCCCGGAATTCGCCGAAACGGAAATAAATCGACATTTCGGCAAAACATAGGCAACTCAAAAGCACAATTTGGCATCAACTCATGCCACACACACAATTTCCATCATATTTCCCATTATCATATCACACACACATACACATATTTCCATTTTGCAAAAGCATGAAATTTTAATCACCTCTATCTCGAGATCGAGCACACGGTGTGGGATGATGATGTAGGGAGATCAAAAGTGCACAAAGCTCTTCTTGACAAAGAAAGATATAGTTAGGGGGCAAATAGGTCACTTAACTAAATGCTACATCTACCTAGCTAGCTAATTTGGGAGGAGACAACTTCAACTAGTGGAGGGGGAAATAAAAAAACAAAGGAGATGCATTAATGAAGGTGGTGTAGTTAGCTAGGAGTAATGAAGAGAGAGAAAGGTAGGTAGAAGAGGGAGAGTAATGGGGGGAGAAGTATTGAGGAAGAAGAAGAGTGAGAGAGGGAGGATGTGGGAGGTAGGGGAAAGGGAGGAGAGGAGATGGGGAGGGGGAGGTGGAAAAAGGTGGTGGGGGCTGCGTCTTAGCAGTAGCACGGGAGCAAAAGCGCGCTACTGATGTAAATTTAGCAGCAGCGCGCTTTCCTATCATGCGCTACTGCTAAACGGGCCAACCATGTGAACAATTTCAAAATTAGCAGCAGCGACGTGACTAAAAAGCGCGCTACTACTATGCCATTAGCAGTAGCGTGCTTCTTGACGCCGCGCTGCTGGTGAACTTAGGTCGTTGTGTACTGTCGGTGGATTTTTGTAGCAGCGCGGTTTAAACATCACGCGCTACTGCTAAATTTACGTCAGTAGCGCACTTTCCCTAACCGCGCTGCTACTAATTAGCAGCAGCGCCTCTTTTTGTGCCGTGATGCTGCTAAGATTCCGTGTATAAAGTTTTCCCTAGTAGTGTTGGTCTCTTGAAAGCACACCACACTCGCACCCGAACACGAAATAAGATTCTTTATTGCATCTCTCTTGGCCGGGTTATTAATACCACGAACATTCCACACAACGATCACTTGGTTTGGTTCAGCCATTGAAATAAGCCTACCCAAGTCCCACCAATGAGCCAAACCCTACTGTGCAGCCCCGTCCACAATGCGTCCGAGTGGGAGCACCTCGGCCTGCCACCCGAAGAGCCCCACAATTGCCGCGATGTGCTCCTGCTGCAACGGGCAAGAGAACAGGTCCAGGTAGGCCTGCATTGCGTCGTCCCCAATTGCTTCCCCTTCTCGTGCAATTCCTAGCTGTAGCATGAGCGTGCATTGCTGCTGTTTAACTGATGAGCCAGCAGTGAATCTTCCATCGATCCTGGCACTTCTTCGGACATGTGCTGGCGGTGTCCTTTTCTTCTGTTTGTTGTGCACCCCCGCTTGCCTACGTAAAAGTGGTGAGATTGGTTTTTGGTAGCTAGGTCTGAGCTGCTCAATCGTTCTTTCGTCCTGGTGCGGTGCCTCCGCATCAGGTGTGGCGTCTGAATTTGAGCAGGATAAGCTGACCAGGAAAGTTTCCATAGCCATCGTCCCGCCCACCTGCGCGCCTGTCGTGCCCACCACCGAGCGGCAGGAGCTCCACGAGAGGAAAGTGTCAGTGGACTGATTTGAAATGCTCCAGAATCATTAGCGGAGGCCCTGAATTGGCCGGCCTCGAGGATCCGCGTCGGTGTGTGCAATTGGCTGTTGAAACAGAGCATATCGTTGCGGGGTCCCTGCTGGACAGGTGTCCGGCACCAGTCCGCCCTCTCCTCCACTAGGTGCCTCGGATCCACCACCACCGCGTCTAATCTGGTCAAAAGCGGAGTCTCAGGCTCATCCGGCCCCATGTGCCTTTGCACGTCATCGTTGTGCATGACAGTGGTGGTCTCCATCCTTCTTTCCGCGTCAGCACCTCGCTTGGCGGGGTTCCGCGTCGTGTGCCACCACGCCATCCACTCCGACCGCTTCCTCTCCGGCAAGGGCCACCCTCCGCCGTGCCGGCCATGCTTCCACCAATGTTGGCAGATCAATCACAAATCTCCTATGACCAGCTGCGTCCCCATGCCTGGACATCCGCCTTCCCCGTTGGCGAGAGCCGTCCACCTCGCCACGCGAGAAATGGAATCTGCGGCGGGTGTTGCGCGCGCCGCCAGGGCCGTCTGGATCAGCCTGCGGGAAGTCGAAGCCGTCCTCATCATCATCTTCGTCTCCAGAGGATGGACCAGAGCCTTGCGTCGTGTTCTCTGAGTTCACCAGGTGAATGGTAACCCGGTACTCCAGCATGTTCTTCTCCAGCGGAACCAGCACGTCGGCCGTCAGGACTAGGCCATCCGTGAGCTCCACCTCCATGGCCTCGTCTGGCTCCTCCACTAGTATCAACTTCTCTTTTGGCAGCAGGGAGGGGTCGTCAGTCCACGCAAAGGCCTCGAAGCTGCCCATGTCCGCCCGGCTCGCAGTGAGCGTGCCCAAGCGCTCCACCCACGCCGACGAACCGAGAACAAGTTGTGCTGTTGTGCGGTTCCATACATGCGGCGGAATGCCCTCCATGTCGACGCGAACACGATAGTGGAATGGCCGCCGAGTGGCCTGCAGTTGCCTGTTCCACAGCGAGAATCTCGGGGAAAAGCCTCGGTCGTGCACTTCACCAGCCCTCATCGCTGCGTCCTGCGCCGCCCTGGAGTCGAAGACGAGCAGGAAGTCAGTCGGCCAGTAGCGGTGCACGGTGAAACTACCAACCAGCATGGTGACCGCGTTCATTGAAACCCTCGGACGGCCGCCTGTGACCAAACCGACCAGCGCCCAGCGAAGCGCCTCTTCGGCATCCACCACCTCTTGGGAGCGAGGGATGATGACCCGCTCCACCGCAGGCCTTGTCGACGGCGCCCCCGGCGCAGTTCTCCGCCCAGCTGCCCTCACATCGGCCTTAGACTCAGCCGCCGGTCGTGGATCCGAGGTCACCCTGCTAGTGGAGGCCACTACAGGGCCCAAGCGATCATGAGCCGGCGCGACACGCTGATGCTGTCCATCGTCCGCGGCCTGCCGGCCCGACTCCGAGGGAGCCCTGGTGGCCGAGTGCCCAACAGGTCCCAAGAGAGCGTGGACTGGTGTGGCCTGTTGCTGGAAGGAGGCGGTGGACCGTGGTTGTCGGAGGGGGCAAGAGAGGCTGGCGGCGAGGGTCCAATGCGCAGCCCCAACCTTTCCCTGACTGGACGTGCCGCACCGGCCGGCGGAGAAGACGAGCGCGGTGCGCGGCACTCCCGCGCGATGTGACCCGGACGGCGGCATCGTAGGCAGACCCTCTCGTTCTCGCACATGCTTGCGAAGTGCTCCTCACTCAGGCAGTTGAAGCAGAGCCCAGCCAGATCGGGCGGCAGGTCGGCCCTGATGTGCCTGGACGGCAGGGGTGGGACAGGGAGGCAGCGTGGGCGGCAGCGCTTGCGGCCAGCAGTCTGCCAACCACCATGGGCGCCGACGCCGGTGTGTGACGGCTCACCGCCCTCCGGACGGACCACGGGGGAGGGGACCGGCCGGGGTGGCGGGGGGGACTCGGGGGCTGGCGGAGAGACCCGCGCGGGAGCCGGCGAGAAGGACCACGCGGGCGAGCGGGGGGAGGGCCGGAGCGTGGACCCGTCGGGCGGCGAGCAGCTAGCTCCTCAGCACCTCGCAGTATGAGCGGGCCGTAGTGCTGGCCTCGTCGTCGTCGGAGGAGCTTAGATCCCCCCAGCGAGCGGGGCTGGCAGGCGGGCTGGCCATGGCCGCGCGAGGAGTGGGGGGAGAGAACGGGCTGCGGAGAAGGTAGGCGCGGGGGCCGGGGTGGCCACCGACGAAGGAAGGTGGACGCCGCTACTGGAGTGGCAAGCGGCGGGGGCGGGGAGCAGGAGGGGGGCAGGTTGGTTAAATCGACGACCTAGGGGTACGCCATGCAAGTTGACTGAATTTGTAATTTGGGCAAGTCCAATTTGTGGAAGGAGAAATGGTTGGAGGAGGAAGAAGGCTGGAGGTTGAAGAAAGAAGGTTGACGTTGGATCTTCAATCTAATGGTCCAGAATATCGAATTACCCAAAATATATTTTCAAGCTACTTACATGTAGCCGTTCCCTAGTTTTAAGGATCTGCTAAACCTCGGTTGCGTGAAAACAAAAGTTGGATAATCAGTTTTAGATAGTAGGAGAGAAGAGAAGAGGCGGAGGCGGCGCTGAGTAGGAGACGACCTCGCCCTGACGAGCGCCGGCTCACAATAAATAAGCTAGAATAGGAGACGGCGTGGTCGGCTAGAGCCAGGCGAGAAGGTTGTTGATGGTTTGGGTGCTGGTGCGTGGTGGGCCATTGGCAGCAAAAAGGTGGGGCGTCGAGGGAGCGGCACAGTGAAGGTAGCGGCAGGATGGCACCAGAATTGAAATTATTATTTTTAGACAAGCCAGAATTGATATGTATCACTTAGGCTGGTCACAATAAAAATATCATAGGTAATACCATTCAGGTCAATTAGCCATTTTTACTAATGTGACACATAAAAAATGAGAAAAGAGACGGTCATTATGAAACCAAAGTATGATACTATGTATTTACACTAGTATCTTTTTTTGAAAGATCCAGCAATCGCTGGCTTTTCATATCATTAGCAGAAAGCAATGGGGAAACAAAAGTGCGTTGGAGGGTCCTAAGACCAGTACAGAAAAAATTACAGCAACTCTGCTTCGGCCTAGCCTTTGCTGACCGAAGGAAAAAAAGGAATTACAATGGCCTATGTCTCATGGCGGATCCCAGAAGGGTCTCTCCAAGCATGCTGCGCCCGCCTGCCGCCAAAGTTCCACTGAATTTTTGATGGCCTTTGCAATGTCCCTCGCTGCCGGCTACTTGCCTCTGAATGTGCAGTTGTTCTGCTCTTTCCAGATCTCCCAGCATGTCAAAAGCATGATCGTGTTGGCGCCCTTCCGTTGGGCCGGCGGGGTCTTGCTGATCATCCGGTGCATGATCGCTGGAGAGGTGGATTTTTGCCATGAGTAATGTGGAGCTAGCTGTCGGCATCCTTCTCTTGCTCCCACCATTCTCCAGACCTCTATGGTTGTTCGGCAATTCCAGAGCAAGTGGTGGGCCGACTCCAGGTTGCGGACGCAGAGCTGGCAGAAATAATTGTTTGGCCAACCGCGTCGTTGGAGACGATCATTTGTCCAGAGGCGATCTTGCAATAACAGCCAAGCAAAGAATTTGATGTTCCCTGGTGCCCATGCTTTCCAAATGAGCTCATCCAAAACTGACAGGATCCGTCCCTGGAACTGCATAGCATAGGCCGAGCTGGATGTGTACTTCCCTGTTACCTCATGGTTCCATCGAATTTTATCCCTCTCTCCTTCCCGGAGCTCCGGGGTAGCGGCGATGATCAAGCGGTTGAGCTGGACAAACTGCTGCAGCAGCGGCTGTGTGTCACCATGTCTCAGGTCTTCAATCCAAGTGTCATCTCGAAGTGCATCTCGTACTGTCCTGTTTTTGTGCTTTGAGTGGTTGAGGAGGGCTGGGTAGGCAGAGGCCAGCTTGTTTGGGCCAATCCAAGAGGAGTGCCAGAACAGGGCTGTTGAGCCATCTCCAATTGAGACCGTAGTCACAGCCGCAAACAGAGCTTTGTCTTCCTTGTTGCATGGTGGTGTCGTGCTCACCCATGGGCGATCCGGGTCAGCCCAGGTGATCCAGAGCCATCGCAGCCGCAAGGCGCCGCTGAAGCGATCCAGGTCCGGGATGCCCAGGCCCCCCCTAGAGGTTGGCGCACACACCATCGGCCAGCTTACCTTGCAGCTGGCCCCCGTTAGGTCATCATCTTGTTTCCATAAGAACCCGTGTCTGCACTTGTCAATTTCTTTCAGTAGCTTCTTGGGGACTCTCAGTACAGTGAGCGCAAAAGTTGGCATGGCGCTAAGAACACATCGAACCAGCACTCTCCTACTGGCGATGGGTAGTAGCTTGCCCTTCCAGCCTGCCAATCTTGCTTTGATTCTATCTAAGATGAACTGCAGGTTTGCCAGTCTAAGCCGAGCCATGGTGATCGGGAGCCCGAGGTAGGTAGTGGGAAACTGTCCTAGATTGCCCCCGAAGTTTTGTAGCACGGTCGTTAGGTCGATATTCTCGCACCTAATGGGGAGGGCCGACGATTTGGATGGGTTTATATGCAGGCCCGTTGATTTCCCAAAGTCTTTGAGGATGTCTAGGAGTGCATCTATCTCGTGTTGCACGGGGTTGGCGAAGATGACCGCCTCGTCAGCGTAGAGACTGATTCGAAGCTTTAGTTCCCTTCCTGATATTGGTGCAATCAGTTGCCGCTGGGTAGCCTCCCGTAGAATGTGATGCAGAGGGTCGATCGCTGGGATGAATAGGAATGGCGAAAGGGGGTTGCCTTGTCGCAGTCCTCGACGGTGGAGGATCTGCCGGCCGGGGATGCCATTTAGCAAGAAGGACGGTGATGAAGTAGAGAGTAGGACGGCAATCCAATCTCTCCATCTAGCGCTAAAACCTAGCTTTTGCAGCAGCTCTAGTATGTATTCCCATGACACGTTGTCGAATGCCTTGGCAATGTCAAGTTTTAGGAGCAGGGCGGGAGTTTTCTTTCTATGGAGTGCCTTGACGCCGTTCTGGACATAGAGGAAGCTATCGTGGATACACTTGGTCCGGAGAAAAGCCGATTGCGCTGGGGAGATTAGCGTATGGATAACCGTGGCCAGCCGCATTTAGAGCAACTTTGCAATCAGTTTGGCGACGGAGTGAATTAAGCTAATGGGCCGAAAATCAGCAATGGAGGAAGCCCCATCCTTCTTTGGGATCAGGGCCACCAGGGCCGTGTTGATGGATGCAAAACTCCTACCAGCTAGATTGTAGAATTGGCTAAAAGCTGCCATGACGTCGTCCTTGATGACAGTCTAGCAAGATCTGTAGAAGGTGCCAGAGAAGCCGTCCGGCCCCGGTGATCGCTCGGCTGGAGAGGATTTGATCGCGAGCCATACTTCTTCCTCTGTGAAGGGGTTGTCTAAGCCTCCCCCTTGCAGGCGAGGTAGGTCGAGAGAGTTCCAGTGGATGGTGGTGTCGCGGCGAACCGACGTCCCTAGCAAGGAGTTGAAATGATCATGGATTAGCGCTTCATTGTCCTCCTGCGAAGTGATCACACCTGCAGGCCCATGCAGAGTGTGGATGAACTTCTTCCTATTTCTAGAATTAATCTTTGCCTCAAAGAAGGCGGTCGGGGCGTCTCCGGCCCGCAGCCATGTAACTCGGGAGGCTTGCCGTTTTCTTGCCCTCTTGATTGCAGCCAGCCCTAGAATTCGTAGCTTTAGTAATTTCCGAAGGTGGAATTCCTCATTTGAAAGCGCCCTATTCTCTTGTGCTACGTCTAAGCACAGGACAATTTCGGTGGCGAGGTGTAGTTGCACTTTGGCGTTGCTGAATAGCGATTTGCTCCAGATCTTCAAGTCCCTGGCCACCCGTGCCATCTTGATGTTCAGCCTGGCGAAAGCACAGCGTGCCGGCGTGGGGCAGTTCCATGCCCGCTCGACGGTTTCATGGAAATGAGGATGTCTGGGCCAGAACGCTTCAAATCTGAACCGAGCTGGCTGTCAAGGGGTTGCAGTCGCTGCCAGTAGTAAAGGACAGTGATCGGAACAGGATGTGGAGGTTGCGTGAAGGAGGTAGGTCGGGAAGAGGCCCTCCCAAGTGATGGTGCAGAAGAATTTATCTATGCTAACTAGTGTCGGGGCTCGTCGTTCGTTGCTCCAAGTAAAATGACGATTTTTGCATTTGATTTCACGCAATCCAGCTACGTCTATGGCTGCTCTGAACTTTCCCATGATCCGGCGATTCATGTTACTGTTCCTTTTATCTCTAGCCTCATAGATGATGTTGAAGTCGCCATTGATCAACCATGCTTCACCAGGTGGGGGCGCCACACTTGCAATCTCTGCAAGGAAATCATCTTTCCGTGCTTCGTCAGCAGGCCCATACACCGTGGTCAGCCAGTAGGAGTCTGAGGAGTTCGCAAGTGTTACTTTGGCTGTGATTGAGAATTGCACTATAGCTTGAGATTGGACAGAGACTAAAGCAGAGTTCCAGAAGATTGTGACCCCTCCATGCGTCCCCAGCGCTGGGAGGACGACGCAGTTGTCAAGCCTTGCACCCCCTACTTCTCTAGCTAGGGCTGGCGACCAACATTCAATCTTAGTCTCCTGAAGGCATAGGATTGCAAGCTTGTGTGTGTTTGCAGTATCACATATGACTGCACGGTGCGCCGGTGTGTTTAGACCTCGGACATTCCAACTCATGATGGGGCAGTGGGTGTCATTCATGGGTAAACCAATATTCATTCATCATGCTAACTACAGAGAGGCGAGACCAGGCATTTCGTCGACAACTGCTAATCAATACAGGTACACTTCCAGACTATCCTGGGGTTGACGGCGGCCACCAATAGGCCCAAAACCCCGCCGGCAAACAACCATCCACCTACCCAATCTACGGTTACAGCAATCTTGACACATGATTGAAACTACGCTACTCCAATCCACCTACCCAATCTACGGTTACAGCAATCTTGACACATGATTGAAACTACGCTACTCCAGCACCATGGTGGTCGTCGTCGACTGGGAGTGCTACGGGATGCAACTAACATGGAGCAATAGAGGGCCCCGGGGCCTCATCTACGTGGTCGTTGATGCCGGCGATCGCCTTGAGCACTCTGGGGTCGAGGCGGGTGAGCTTCGCTATGGCTGCAATGTCGGAGTCCATCAGCGGCTCATCGAAGCGACGAATGAGGGCTTCCACCGCCTGGGCCGTCATCTTCTCTTTTGGGCCGAGGATCCCAAGCCCGTACACCAGACGCAGCGTCGCCCTCTGGGAGACTGGCACCGACGAGGGATTGTTGGCCCGCCTGAGGCTCTGCCGAGCCGGCTTTGGCACCACCCTGGTCTTGCGGGGGTCTTGTGTCTGGCCGGATGCCGTCCGACCACCGCTTGGGGCAGGGGCGCGAAGAGGGGCGGTTCTGCATCATCGGTATCGCCCTGAAGCTGCATCTCTGTGACCTTCTGAGTGACTTCTCCTAACTGCACCGCATGTGTGGCCGCCGCCTGGGGGGTGTGGCGTGCTAGGAAGAGAGCAGGCCCCATGTCCAGGGAGTCGCCGTTGCCCCCCTCTTCATCAGCGTCGAAGGCGAGCGGCTTGGCCAGCTTGGCGGCGATCATCTGATCGATCGCCGGTGCCTGGGCGTCGAAGCAGGGAGGTGGAGGCAGGTTGCTTTGGGCGCCCTCGAAGAACTCGGCCACCGGGTCCATGGCAGGGGCTGGTGCGGTGTCCTTGGCGAGCTGGCGAGGCGGGGCGAGGAGGGAGACGCCGCTGCTTGGGCCTTCTCCGTCATGGCGTCGCCTACTCGGCGCAGGCTCCTCTCTCTTTTGCTGTGACGGGCATGTCGAAGCGGTGCGCTGCGCTGGTTCCTTGCTCTTGCCAGGGGCATGGGGCAGTGCCTTGTC
This sequence comes from Triticum aestivum, assembly GCF_018294505.1. Classification (NCBI taxonomy): domain Eukaryota; kingdom Viridiplantae; phylum Streptophyta; class Magnoliopsida; order Poales; family Poaceae; genus Triticum; species Triticum aestivum. Next base: position 575,892,700 of record NC_057799.1, on the reverse strand, counting down.
GTTGCACATGTGCCTCCCGTGCGGCGCGCCCTGCCGATGGCGAGAGACCGGGGTCCGGCTGCGCTGCTGATCCTTGGCAGGGGGTGCCGGAGCATTTGCCCGCCCCAGGCTGAGGAGGGTGTCCTTCCAGGTGCGCCGCTGGTATCTATGATCGTCGTCGTCGCGGTCGCGGTCGCGCCCACCACCGCCAGAGGGCATGCCCCGGCAGCCCGTGGAAGCCACGCGGGGTTGCGGGCGCAATCGCCGGCCTGCCGTCCTCCACCCGCACAGTCCACACGCCCGGCTCAGTGCGGGGGTAGGGGCGCTCGTCGGGCTTGTCGTCTTCAGAGGTGATGCCGCTCTGCGGGCAGCGCGAGGATCGCGGCGAGAGCGGTGTCCAATCCTCGACACGGTCCAGGTGGGGGAGTAGGTCGTATTGCAGCAGCTCAGGAGGGGGGCACCACGCGGCTCGGAGGGGAGTGACCCAGCATCTGACCCAACATATCGTAGATGCGGCCCGCCCCCCTAGCGTGCTTCCAGATGGTGCGCCTGGTGGGGATATGGGCAGTGTCCCAGCACCAGACCCAGCATGCGAAGAGCTTGGTGTCGACGCGCTCGTGCGTCCGGCTGTCCAAGCGGTCGAGGATCACCTTGTCGCCAATGGCTTCCACCGCCCCCTCGAGCGTCCAGAGGTTCATGGGGAGCTTCTCGATGACCACGCGCACATGCAAGATCCACTTGAGGCGGACAACATGCGCGTCCTCTCGCCAGGGCTCTAGCGGGAAGGGCATGCCATCCACCGATAGCGAGCCCTGTCACACGGCGAGATCCTTGTGTGCCGTCATGGTGAAGAAGACGAAGAAGTCCTCGGGGTCGTGGTTGGTGTGGCGGGATCTTGAACTCCTTCTCGAGAGCGCGGCCGATGGACAGCGGACTGGCAGCATGCGCCGTGGTGCCCACCATCGTGACCACCACGGCATGCTGGAGGAGCAGAAATGCCTGGTGCTCTAGGGCCGGCGAGGAAGTGATGAACTTGTGGCTGTTGCGGGGGCGGCGGTTGTGGTCGATGAGGGCCGCGGGCTCCATGGTGAGGCGTGCGTCGACCGGACGGGCCGGCCGCAGGGTTGAGGGCGGCGGGAAAATCAGGCGCTCGCGGACTTGCCGGTGCCGGGCACTCGGCCGCACGCCTTTCTTGCTTCCGGCCTTGTTGCGTGGATTCTCAGGTCACTCGCGGCCGTAGTGACCTTGGAGTTTGTAGACAATGCAGCGCTGTGGGTCGCGACAGTCGATTATACGGTGTTCAGAACTAAGGCAGCCGAAGCAGAGGCCTTTGAATCTGCTTTAAAAGGCCTCTCTGCCCTTTGAGGAGTGGTGGCCGGGGGGAGCGTCGGCGGTGGTGGCCCTGGAGCTGGCTGGAGCCCCATCGGATCTCTACTTGCCTTCCTGTTTTTGCGGGATTGATGGATCGTCCAGCCCTCTTCAATGTCGTCGGTGGCCGGATTTGGCAAGGAGGATTCACATACCACAATGCACTTGAGACGGGGGCGCTCGGGCGGAGGAGGCGCGTCCCCGCCCTCTGGTCTGAAGCTAGCCACGGGGTCGCAGGCGCCAGATCCGCGAGGGGAGTGGGGTGAGCTCCTCGGACCGCGCGGCGATGGGGGCGTCGGGGTTACCGGCACTTGGGACGGACCGCTGGTCGGGGATTGGATCTCCCCCTTTTCTGGAGAGCTCCATTCAAGGCTCCCCGCAGGCGAGGCTGGATCCCGCATAGGGGTGGAGCAGCACAGCATGGCCTCCGCGGAGGCCCGGAGGGGCGGCGAGCGGAGTAAAGGCGCCTCGGATTTTGGATGGCCGCCGCGGCCGGAGTGGCCATCGGCACGGGGAGGGGAGGGGCTCAGGAGCGCGCAAGACCACACCTTCTTCACTTTTTTTCGGAGGTGAAGGATCGTAGCTATGGCTAAGAGTTTAGCCTAGCCCTATTTACACTAGTATCATACATACTTTTCAATGGAACCAGCCTTAGAATACTAATCGCTTACGATCGTTTTAGCTCATTAGCTAGTAGCGAAGCAATCAGGAGCGTTTTCAATTCTGGATCGTTTGTTATTTGCTCAAAAAAAAATTCCGGAGCGTTTTGTGAAGCGATCGGGGATTGGGAAGCTGGTTTCTAGAACCTTCGTGGGAACGATGTGGGGTTTGGGCATCCGGTTTATCCTTTTCTTCCTTTTTATCTATTTGTCTTCATTTGATTTTCTTTTTTTCTTTTGATTTTTGCCTGTTCGTGTTTTCCATTCCTTTTATTTTTTCTGAAGAGTTCTGAACTTTTTCAAAAAAATAAAAATTTAGTTTGTAAACATTTTTTGAATGTTCTAAATTTTTAAGAATTTGTAAATATTTTTCGAACACACGTCTATTTCTGGAATTTGCAAATATATTTTTCAATTCGAAAACAATTTTGAATTTCAAAAAAATATTTTTTGAAGTCGTGAACTTTTATGAATATTTTTAAAATTTGTGAACGTTTAATTCACAAATATGTTTCGAGTATGTGAACATTTTTCGAATTAGCCAACATTTATTCTGAATTCACGAACATTTTTTAACTATCCACAATATTTTTTGAGGAAGAGGACATATTTTGAATTCACGAACACTTTTCTAAATTCGATGGCATTTATAGTTATAGACGAATTTTTTTTGAATTCCTGAACATTTTTTGATTCAAAGTCACAATTTTTTGAATTGTGAAGATTTTTTTATTCACGAACCTTTTTCAAATTCGTGAGTATTTTTTAAATTTATGGATATTTTTTGAATTCTTGAACATTTTCCAAATCACAAACATAATTTTCAAATTTACAAACATTTTTTAATACATGGACATTGTTAAAATTTACAAACATTTTGTTATTGCCACAAACATTTTTTTTAATATAGATGTGCGTTGACAGCCTACGTCTCGTGTACTACCTCGGTTCAAAAATAAGTGTCTCAGCTTTGTACTAGTTCTAGTATAAATTTATACTAAGCTCAAGACACTTATTTTGGGACGGAGGGAGTATGATTTAAGTCTAATCATTCGATGAGCGCTGCTATGTACCAGACATAGCATCGACCACGTCAAGTGAAGTATGTAAATATGTAATGTGGTCCACTAAATGAATTCAGAGCTCACAAACTACGATGTGCTTCAGTAATCGCTATCTTCAGTTCTTGGAGATTGTTGTTGTACGTGCAACACGTCACGTGCTAGTGGAGTTCCAGCCCCTCGTCAAAGACCTCGCTGTTGGCTTGCTCCAGAGGGTTCGGCTGTAAAAATGAACGTGGACGGGGGCCATCCCGCCATGGTGAGAAAGGAGTAGCAGGCGGTAATATGCAGGGACAAGGAAGGCCATTTCCTAGGTGTGCCGACTGTCATCTTCGACGGTTTGGTGGATCCAGCAAGTTTGGAGGCTCACGCTTGTAACGAAGCATTAGCTCTTGCTAAAGAATTGCATCTTCGACGATTGGTCATCGGCTCTGGTTGTCTTGCAGTCGTCACAAGTAAGTATCAATCAAGGCGCTGCAGCAACCTATGCTTTGGTTCTGAAGGAGATAAATCACGCTAGGAAGGATTTTCGTGAGGGTTTTTTTTTGTTTTGAACCTAGGGAGTCTAATAGTGAAGCTCATAATTTAGCTAAGGCGGCATCAACTCTTGATGTCGGTCGTCATGTGCGGCTAGGGAGAGTCCAGAAGATTGTGTGTATCCCAAACATTTTGAGTTCTAAATAAATCCCTGGTTACCACTCAAAATAAATATAGTGTGGTCCGCTCTTGCGTCGGTGCTTTCCATGGTGATGAATTATAATTATGAACAAGATTTAGTGTTCCGGCAAAAAAAAAGGAGGGGACGTGCTACGCGTCCGCCGGTTGATCTTTTTAAAAGATCAGTTGTGCTGTGAGCCGTCAGATTTGCCACATGCGACCGAGCGTGTCTCCACCATTGCAACACAGACGTTGTTGCAGAATTATTTCTGCAACACAAGTCTTGTTGCAGAGTTTTTTTGCAACAACTATTTGTTGCAAAAAAATATTTGCGCGAGGTTTTGTTGCATTTTTTTGCAACTAAGGTCTTGTAGTAGAAAATTTCAGCAACATTTATTTGCGCGAGATTTTGTTGCATTTTTTTGCAACTAAGGGCTGTCATAGACCATTGCAACACCGCATATATTTCAGAAACATAGCACCTGTTGCAGAAGCTCGATCAACGAAGGACGACTTGTTTGGACACGTGTCATGCAGGGAATGTGATGGACACGGCCACTACGATCCGCCGGGTGATGATAAGCTTTTCCCAAAAAAAGAGAGAAATTACGCAGTCCCACTGCATGCCAAACGTTACCTCTTCTTTTTTGACGTGAACCGTATATTATCTCTATCCCAAAATTATTAGTCTTAGATTTGCTTAACTACATATGTATCTTACACTACGTGTCTAAATACATTTGTATTTATCTAAGACAAGTAATTTGGGATGGAAGGAATATATTAAAACTTTGACGTGTCTGATTCAAACAAGTTCAAACAGTCTGTCCATGTTCGGACACGGAATACGAACAAGCCGATTTGGTCTGGAAACGGATCGACGCAGTATACAGGTGTGTACGTCTGCCGTCGGCCCTCGCGAGATCTAGTCGTGTATGATCGATCGCGTCGCGCCATGGGCCTCAGTCTCGGCAAGACCCGCGGCCGCGGCGCTTCACGGTGGCCTGACCTCCCGCAGGACATAGCCGGCCTCATCCTCCGCCGTCTGCCGTCGCACGCCGACCGCCTCAGCTTCGGGGCCGTCTGCTACGACTGGCGCCTCGCCGCGGAGCTGCAGCGGCCGCCCGCCATGCCGTGGGCCAGCCTCAGGGGCGGTTCCTACCAGTGCATCGTGGAAGGCAAAACTTACCGCTTCGCCGCCGGGCCGGGCAAATACTTCTCCTTCGGCAGCTGGCTTCTGTACGGGCACTGCAATCGGTTGCTCCTGCGCCACCATGTGCGAGGAGCCTCGTCCGCCATCGAGATCCCGTGGAGCTACCACGAGTGCACCGACGGCTGCGACGCGGCCGGCCACGACCGGAGCATGGCGATGGCGCTGATGATTGGCACGGTGACGGTGCGTTCATCCATGTATAAGATCGTCGTGTGCTCGCCCCATCTCCTCGCTGCGATCCTCTACACTCACCGAACCAGGGACGACTGTAACTTTGCGTTTTTTCGGCCAGGCACTCTTTCATGGGCGCTGCTCAGCGCCACGGACTACAGCGACATAGCCTTTTACCGTGGACAGATCTTGGCCGTCAGCTCCAGCGAGGAGCTCTTCGTCCACGAGCCCACGCAGCCTTGCCGCGCCAAGCACGTGATCCAGAAACAGCATGCGACGGCGACCGGCCGCGCAAACCTCAACCTGGTCGTGTCGTCCGACGAGACAAAGCTACTGATGGTGCGATGGAGCCTCCCTAGCGGGGACGGGATTCGCCATGATAACACGATAAAAAACTGCATGTGTTCGAGGCGGATTTGGAGAAGAAAGAGTGGTCAGAAGTGAAGGACTTGGGTGACCAGGTCCTCTTCATCAGCGACACTTGCTCCAGGGCAGTTGGATCGTCGTTCATGGAGCAACACACTGACAGCAGACTCAGAGGAGGGAACCGTGTGTTTCTTCCGAGCGTCAGCGGGCTCTGGTTATTATGCCCTCCTACCGGGCCATGCAGGTGTTGCTTTTGTGAAAAGTACCTCAAATGCATTCCCTACTATTGTGTGTATGACATGACAAGCGGCACACATAGTGTAGTTTCACTGACCGGGTGTCGCTTGATAAACAATCCGGTGACTGAATGGTTCTTTCCGTGCTAGGAACCCAAGAATTCGATATGATTACTGGGAGTTGCCGACGAACAAGATGTATATGCGTGCAAACGGTGAATGAAGTATGATAATATTAAAACAGATTTGCTATTTCACATCTATATGTGAAATAACTATCTCACGTCTAAGTCCAAAGTCGTTGGATCTCTGGCGCGTAGCTCATGTCCAGGTTGTTGCTAGTGCCAGGTCGGGCCGTTGTCCTGTTTCTTTGGTGATATTGGGCTCGCAGGCCATTTTTTGTCTATAGTCCACTCACGTGGCTCTCATCTAGTGGGCCTTAGTTTTTTTTTCACCGTCGGCTGTGTTTTTCTATTTTCTTTTCACAAGCCCGTGCAACGACTCAACTCTAGTTCTTCTCATTTTTGTAAATTTTCATTTGACTCTCAGTATTTTTTTTTCATTTCCGTTTTACTTTCTTTTTTGTTTTTTTTCTATTTCATTATTTGTTTTTAATTATGAATTAGTTTTAAATTCATTTTTTAGTTCTCCTTTTTTTCATTTTTTCCTTTTTCCTTTCTTTATTTATTTGTTTAAAATTCATGAAATTGTTTTTACTCTGTCATATGTTTACTAGAGCTTTTTGTCATGTGCACTATGTGTCGCATCATGTGATGTGTCTACTTGTCGACATGTTCGCACATGCGTCTTTTGTTAGGCCGTTTTCGCCGCGCGGTCTGGGGTCTCGTTTTGGATTGGTTTGCTACTTCTCATCTAAATAAGAGTTAACAATGTTTTATCCAACTCATATACTGTTAGATACACGTGTTTCTGAGTCGTGCTTGTAGCTGCTGTGTCGTGTTTTCTGTTTATCCCTCGTGAAGCAGTGAGGCCCGATGTGATATCTTTTTAGTGGGCCATTATTATGTTTTGTGTATTGTTTTTTCTCTGTGGGCTTAGTTTTTTTGGAGGGCCACGTGTCTTTTTATTCCTTCTTTTTGTTTTATTTTTGGTTTGACTGTGTAGCTAGATTTTTGTTTTAGACTTGCTAAATTCAATCTAGATTAATTTTTAGCTCACCTAAGTCTATAAGTGTCTGATTTGTTTGTCTTAATGTTCGTACAAACCAAACATGCGCGTCTGTGTCTGCTCATCAATTTTTTTGTCACGTGTCCTCTTGTCCTGTTTGTTTTGTGTCGTCATGTTCTCACGTTTCTTTACACATGGGCCCATATATGTCATCATTTAGGGGTTCGACGATGAAGCTTATCCCCATCTTCTCATTGTCCAACCTTTGACCCCTATTATTTTGCCTGTGTTTTACTTTGCATCCCAGTTATAGGTCCACCCTTGACATGCAACTGACTCGTAGTTTGTTTCATCCTAGTCGCAAGTCAAACCTTGACTCGCCACTAGGCTCGTAATTTCGTAGTTGTCCCAGGTGCAAGTCCACCCTCGACTCGCAACGAGGCTCATAGTTTTCCCAATTCCAATCGCTCCATCTTCTGCCTTGCTTGTCGCTATTTTTTTGTGTATCCTGTTGTTGGCCTAGGCATGTGTGGCTTCGCTTTTGTCCCCTCGACTCGCAACTGGGGCTTGACTATCTTTTGTCCAAGTTGCAAGTCCACCCTCGACTTGCAACTGGAACCCGGTCATTTTGTCCCAGTTGCAAGTCCACTCTCGACTCGCAGCTAGGGTCCGGCCATTTCTTGTCCCGGTTGCAAGTACATTCTTGACTCGCAACTGGGACCTGGCATTTTTTTGTCCTAATTGCAAGTCCACCGCCGACTCGCAACTGGGGCTCAACCATTTTTCCTAGTTGCAAGTCCATCGTTGACTCGCAACTAGGGCTCGAGCTTTTTTAGTCCCAGTTGCAACCCCTCGACTTGTAATTTGGACCTGACCTTTTTTTTGTTCCAGTTGCAAGTCCATCCTCAACTCGCAACTGGGGGTCCGACATTTTTTTGTCCAAGTTGCAAGTCTACCCTCGAGTCGCAATTGGGGCCCGAAAAAAATTTCCGGTTGCAATTTTGCTGTCGACTTGCAACTGGGGCCTGATTTTTTTCCCTCCTAATTGCAAGTCCCCCCACAACTCGCAACTGAGGTCCGACCTTTTTTTGTCCCAGTTGAAAGTCCACCCTCGATTCGGGGACCAACCTTTCACTAGTGCAAAACCGGGATTTATCACCGGTTTGTAAGGGCCTTTAGTGCCGGTTCCGCAACCGGCACTAAAGAGTGGGGGACTAAAGGTCCCCCTTTTAGTACCGGTTCGGCTCGAACCGGCACTAAAGTGCACCCACATGGCATGAGCCAGCGCCGGGGGCGGGGAGCCCTTTAGTACCGGTTGGTAACAGCAACCGTTACTACAATATTTGAAGGGGTTTTGGTTTTATTTTTTATTTTTCCTTTAATTTTTTTCCATTTAATTTTTTTTTGTTTGCTCGTATTTTACGAAACTACATATTGTACACGTTATGCATATATATATAAATAGAATTTCTCGTAGAACCGATCATATATATATATATATATATATATATATATATATATATATGTGTGTGTGTGTGTGTGTGTGTGTGTGTGTGTGTATGTATGTAAATTGTTTGGGACACCTAGGTGCCTGGGCACCTAGTGCTGTTATGGTAACTCATATTCATTAGCGCATGACATACAATTGATAATTAATGGCTTTCCATTTCTTTTGCATGCACTAGTAACCTAAATGGTCAATGATTTCTTTCCAAAACAAAATTAATCTGAACACTCATACCTGGGTGCGTATACACGTACATGTAACAAAGAGATAACCACGTGTACATGTTATTTGACCATGACACCAGTTAATGGGTATTATACCTAATGAAAATATGTACGTGTTGTTTTATACTCAATAAAAATATACACACAAATGTCATAAATTTTAATAAGTACGTGTTGGTGTTATATTCAATGGAAATATACACATACATATAGAGATACCTTAATGTGAATATACACATGAATATACATACCTCGATGTTAATATACACATGAATATGTATGCGTTGGTGTTATACCCAATGAAAATTTTATTTGTATATACCCATAAATTTCACACCTTTTAATAAGTAGTACATGTACCCGAGAAATCCACATATACATTTTATTAGACCGTGATACCGGTTAGCGAGTATTATACCTAATAAAAATATGCACATGTTGGTGTTATACCCAATGAAAATATGTACGTGTTGGTGTTATACCCAATGAGAATATATATACGTGTTGGTGTTATACTCGATCAAAATGTGTACGCGTTGGTGTACGTGCTAAAAATGTTGGGTATTATTTTTCTAATAGATTTATCTTGCATCTACCATTCATGCGAAAAATTATGATAAATAAATAATTACAATTTCCAATCAAGAAGGGACAAATAATGACACGTATTAATTAGACAACCATTATTACTTCCCATAACAATAACGCCATGCAAACAAATAGGAAAGTAGTAATGCAGGTATGCATGCAAAATTTAAACACATCTTATCAACAAAATCTAGTATGATCTAACGGCATCTAGGCAAGGAGCCTGGGCACCTAGGTGTCCCAAACTGTCGTCCTATGTATATATATATATCATCGAATGTCTCACAACCACCATTATTAACACATACACATGCATGTATATATATATATACAATTTCTCCTACATGTTGCCTTGGTGCCTTCGGAGCACGATGGCAAGTGGTTCATGGGGGCGGTAGCGGGTAATAGTATTCTCCTTTGGGATCTATGACCTGGTCGAGCAAAAATCCCGCTATTTCCTCTTGAAGTGCTCGTATGCGCTCCGTTGGTAGGAGCTTCTCCCGCACGTCATGGAACTGTTAAGAAGGAGATCAATATGCATGCATGTGTATTAGTTGTGTGACTAGATATCAATAATCATGTAAAAATTGTGAATAGTATTCTGTCAAACGTACCCATTCCTGTCTATCAGATCTGCGCCTTTCGGACGCCATCATGCGAGTGTTCTCGCAAAACATAGAATGCACACACATCAGTCCCCGGAGCCTGCTTCAAGGCCTTTACGAGAATTGAATTTAATCAGGTAATAATTAATCAAGCATGATAATTAATTAATGGTATTGAAACAAGAATTAAAGAGATGGTAGCTAGCTAGCTAGTACTACTTAATAACTTACCTTGGGTCAATATCAAAACAACTTTTCTCGCCATTTGCCTGGAGTCACCTTGATGAACTTTGCCCAAGTCCTGCGTGCCGGCAAAGAAAATTAATAAAGGGGTTATTAAATAGTTCATATCAGGAAATGACGAACTAAATAGGCCGAGATATAGTTAATAATGATTGAAATTACCTGTTGACTATCCCCTTCACGATGGTGTAGTCACTTTCTTTTTTAAGTAGTAAGTCCAGTACTTCAACTTTTCCTTCTTCAACTTTAATGTCTAACAAGATCCAGTGGTAACTACATGCGCACACGTTTGCATGTCTCAATTAAGCGGGCATGTGCATAACACTAATCAACTACCCTAAACCCTATACACTTAATTATTAACATCTAGCTAGCTAGTAAGCAAAAACAGAATTTGTAGTACAAGACAGTGTGACTCAGAGGAAGTTGTAAGGGAGTAGTATATCTTCATTGGTATTGAGGCGCTTCAAGAACTCTAGCATTTTATTCTCTACATCTTGTTTATACCATTCCAATGTCCATGTGTATTCATTAACGGTATTTGGATCAATGAACCCAACGCCGTAGCGTCCAGCTTTTTTCATTTCATACATCTTCATCCTGCATAATACCACAGAAAAGAATATAGTGAGGATAATTACAGGTAATGATCGATAAATGAGCACTAAAGCTAGCTTGAGACTTAAATTACTGAAAGAAATCACTTACAGACAATAGCAACTGACGATAGATTTGTCGAGTGCATCTTGATTGAATAACTGAAATAGATCTGAATACTCAATGGACAAAGCTAGCTTATGGAAGTAATGCTCTTCCTTGACTTTCACCATGAGGGAGTCTCGATTGGAACTCTTGGTAATGTTCATGTACCACTGATGCAATTCATACATTCTCGTTGGGAGGTTCTTGACCTCCCCGGACATATTTCCGTTTTATTTCCTCGTCTCTAAGCGGAGACATGGGCTCGATCTCGAGGAGTTGTCCAACACTGATATTGAGCATTTTAGCCTGGCTTATATGCTCCTCGGTTATTACCAGATTGTTCAGCTGGGGAACGGTTTGCCCACAATAATATAGGGCGCGCGTACTGTCATGTGTTGTTGGCACAACAAGCGGGGGGATCGATTGCGCCGCCTGTTCTCCCAGCTGGGGAACGGTTTTCCCGCATTTTTTGCCAGCTGCTTGTTGGGTCGAGCTCGAGCTCGACTCCTTCTATACTCGTGCTCGATGTGCCTTCCTGATTTGGCGCTCATAGTCAGAGTCAACAGGCTTGGGAGCTGGTGGTCTAGCCATACGAATGAAGTGGTCAATCTTTTCCTCAGGCACTTTCTCCCTTGGCAGCGGTGCCGGTTTCGGTCCAAAATGGGCGTCCACTTGGGCCTTCACTATGGCTTCGTTTTGCTCCTCGGTCATGTCATAAGGCCTCTGAGGAAGAGGAGCGAGGCTTGGACCATATTTATATCGCTTGCCTCCGCCTGTACCTCCTGTACTACCTCGACTCGTACCGCTACGCACCATAGCTGCGGCGTGTCTCTTCCCCGATTGCTGAGGCGGCGGAGACGGCTGACGTGGCTGAGTTGGAGCAGGAGTCTGCTCACGCATTGGTGGACTTGGAGGAGTGGCAGTCTGCTGACACCGGGGGATCGGCCACGCGTTCGTGGACTGGGGAGCGGAGTCTCTGACACGGTGACGGACTCGAGGAGTCGGCTCATGCATTAGTGGACCTGGAGGAGCGGGAGTCTACTGACTCGGTGGCGGTCTTCGAGGAGGAGTCGGCTGACGCGGTGTCGGTGGCCTTCGAAAGATGATGCAATCCTTTCTCCATAGGATGATACGATGTATGGGCTCTCCCAGTGTGTGCTCGTCATCACCTCCAGGAATGTCAAGCTCTAGCCCCGAATATTGGTCCACCACCTCATCAACCAAGACACGAGCATAGCCCGCTGAAATCGGGTTGCAATGGAAGGTTGCTTCGGGGGTATTAGTAAAAGCAACGGCGTTCACCACCTTCATGGATATGTTCTTCATTTTGAAGTGTAGCTCACAGTTAGTGTTCTCCATGATGTCATCCACAGGGTATGTATCCAGAAGTGCGTCGCCCGGGGCAGAACCAACGCTGCTTCTCGGCATGGATGGGACGGTGCTATCCAATGTTGGATCATCCGCTAGCTGCTGCCGCTGCTGAGACCCCCTTTCCTGGCTAAGTGAGTCGATCTGCTGCTGCTGACGCTGGAATTTGAGTGCCAAGTCCGCGTGTGCTAATTCTAGGCCTTGAAGGCGTTCTGCTTCCTGCTTCCTCTGCTCCTCCTCCAGCTTATTCTTCTTCTCCTCCTCCATCTTCCTTCTTGCACGACTCCTGTAGTCGTCCTTCCAGTCCGAAAAGCCCTCATACCAGGGAATAACGCCCTTGCCTTGTGTTCTTCCGGGGTGTTCAGGATTTCCCAGGGCGCGCGTAAGCTCGTCGTTCTCTCTGTTGGGGGTGAACACCCCCGTTCGAGCATCTTCTATTGCTTGAAGTAACTTCTCTTCGGCTCCTTTTAGACTTGCCTTCTTCGATACCAGGCCTGTCTTTGGGTCCAACGCCCCCCATGCATATAGAACCAAGTTCTGCACCTGGGGGGCCAGCTCCTAGTAACTGGAGTGACCCCTGCATCCACCATCTCTTTCTCAGACTTAAACCACTTAGGCATTGCCACCGCGTAGCCACCTGGCCCCAGCCTATGGAACTGCGTCTTTTTTGCGGCATTGGCCTTGTTTTTTCTCGACTGTTCCTTCGATAATTCTGATTCCTTGAATTTCAGGAAAGCGGCCCAATGTTCTCTTTGCTTCTCCAATGTTCCCTTGAATTCTGGAGACTTCCTTTCTGCAGCGACGTAGTTGACCCTTATAGTTTTCTTGTGGGTGTTGAATGCAACTGCCATCTTTCTAAGAGCAGCGTCCTTGACTTTCTGCACATCTGCATCAGTGAAATGATCTGGTAGCATGAGATGTTCCATCAGAGATTCCCTAAGCATTTTTTTGCTCTGTCGTCGACCCAAGTAACATCTGGACGTTTATTTTTTGGCTCTTTCCATTCTTGAATGGAGATCGGGAGTTGGTCCTTCACAAGAACTCCGCACTGATGAGTCCACTTGTTCGCAATGTTCTTAGGCATGAGGGGTTCTCCATTAGCTTTGATGGAGTCGATGTTGTACTTTACACCCTCCTTCAACTTTTTGCCCGGGCCTCGCTTTGTCCTGCTGTCTGTAGAAGCAGATTTCCTCGATCCGGAAGGCTGAAAGAAGAAAGATCGATTCGTTAATATATCTTCAAATAAAAAAAACATGTGATGATCACCAGATGCGTGGTTATATAAATATATACCTCGCCGGTAGTATTTATTATTTCAAGATCAACATTGTCTGCGTCATCATAATCAGAATCATAATCATAGTTCCTGACTTCATCAGCTCGGTCGTCGAGATCGAATATCTTATCATCACCCTCCCCGGTATTGTTCAGATATTGGGAGCCCTCATCTGCTTCATTCAGATCATCTGGCCTGCGAGGGCTGCGTATGATCTCGAACAGGGCCTCTTCTCCCTCTCTGCCGGTATTGTCTGCCATAGCTTTTATTTAACTAATCCAGAAGAAATATAAAACAATTTAGTATTCAAATTACAATGCATGGATGCAATTAATAAGGAAAAACTGAATCATATAGTACATATATAATATGCATCGTCTCGAATAATATATAATCTCGAATACATCATCTCGAATAATATATAATCTCGAATACATCGTCTCTAATAATATATAATCTCGAATACATCACTGGCTAGTAGCTAATAAAGATCGAATACTACAGAAGAATCTAGGCCACTCAAGGTTCCTGGGGCACGGGCGATGGACACCCAAAGAGAAGGAACCATCACCGGATCATATCTCCAGTCATCTGCCCAAAGAACCTGCCAGGTATTGGAGAACCTGACGTCCATAGCAGCCATGTAGCGATGGACATGCTCGTCCTCCTCCCTGACACGGCGACGCACCACCTTCGGCGGGGCCGACTCCCTCTGCACCGAATGTGGCCCACGTGAACGCCACCAAAGGAGATCAGGGTCGACGACGGGACCCGAGGCCGGGTTCCTCACCAAGCGGCGCGCACCTGCAGGTAGCACCTCCCAGTGCCAGCCCGGCGGAGCCCAGTCCCAGACATGGGTCAGCCGGACATCGTCGCGAACGGGTCGACGGCGAGGATGCGGGCCAGGCATCGTCGAGAACAAATACTATTTGCCCGCAAAAAGTAACATTTTTAAATGATTGGATTGTGATAACTAAAATTCTATATGCAAATTCTAAATTTTTCTATAACTAAAATTATAAGAAACTAAAAAAAACATCGACCATCGTCTAACAATTTGACATTAATCTAATTCATCTAGCTAAAACTAATTCTAAAATTTCTAACATTTCTATAACATTTCTATAACTAAAAAAAAGAAAAATTGCTAACATTTCTATAAATATTTCTACAACTAAAAAACAGAAAAATTTATAACATTTCTAATATTTCTATAACTAAAAAACAGAAAAATCTCTAACATTTCTATAGATATTTCTATAACTAAAAAACAGAAAAAAAATTCTATAAAAAAAATTTATAACTAAAAAACTAAAAAACAATGTGTATGTGTGTGTGGACATGGCAGCCGGGGCAGGAGCTCACCGGCAAGGCGAGGCGACGGGGGCGGGGGGGGGGGGGGGAGGGGGGGCGGCGGGGACGGCGACGGGCGGTGACGACGGGGATGGGGACAGGGCGGTGACGACGGGGACGGGGACGGGCCGGGCGGGGATGACGGGGCGCGGCGTGGCGACTGGGACGACGGGGACGGGGACGGCCGGGGCGGCGGCGACGGCGACGGGGACGACGACGGGGACGGCGACGGGGATGGCGACGAACGGCGACGGGGGCATTGACGAGGGGCGGCGGCGACGGGGCAGAGGAGAAGAAGCAGAGGGAGAGATGAGAAACTGAATTTTTTTGAAGTGTTTTCTTATATAGAACACCCTTTTAGTACCGGTTTGAGCCACCAACCGGTACTAAAGGTATGTTTTGGCCAGGCGAAGCGGCGGGAAGCGCACCCCTTTAGTACCGGGTGGTGGCTACAACCGGTACTAAAGACGCCCCTTTAGTACCGGTTGGAGCCACGACCTGGTACTAAAGGGGGTGCGCTGGCGCAGGTGCGGTGCGGCAAGTTTAGTCCCACCTCGCTAGCCGAGGGGCGTCCGCACTGGTTTATAAGCCCCAGTGCGGTAGCTCTCTCGAGCTCCTCTCCAAAGCAGGCCTACCGGGCCTACCCGTTCTGTGCTGCCATGTGAGCTTACTGGGCCTTTGAGGGCCTGCATCCTGGCCCAACAACACGTTGGCTTTCTAGTCGTATGCAGGCCGATGTGGCGCAGTAGGCGAGCTTTTTTATTTTCTTATTTTTTGCTTTATTTATTTTTGTTTTATTTATTTTTGAGTTGTTTTTTGCTGTATTTAGAGTTTCTTTGTGAATATTTTTGCTTTAGGTACAAAACATTACAAACTTTCTGTTAGTGCCGGTAGTTTTCAAATTTGAATAGTTTAAATTTTGAATTATTTGAGATTTGTGTGAATCACTACTTTGTGAATAACTTAACTTTGAAAATAGATTTTTCAGTGATTCATTTTTCTTATGTTTAATATTAGTGTGTTTTATCATTATATTCAATTTGGTAATGCTTAGGTTATTTAAAAAATGAAATGCCTCTGTAACAGATGAGTTTTCGTCCGAAACCCTGATACTTCGAAAGAGATTGTCCATTTTGTACACGAAGTGCATCCAGTTTTTGCCGTAACCCTCTCTACTTTTTTGCACATGCTATGTGGGTGAAATTATGATACCATGCCAAGTTTCAACCTTTTCTGAGTTCATTTGAAGTGCTTTTCAATTTCAGGGTCATTTAGCTCAAAAAATCAGTAAATGCATGAAAGAATTTGTTTGCACATAAAATTTCTTTGCGTTTCAAATGCCAAAACACATAACTACCCTAACTATTACAGAGATTCCCTCCT
The DNA here is from genome assembly GCF_018294505.1 of Triticum aestivum. Classification (NCBI taxonomy): domain Eukaryota; kingdom Viridiplantae; phylum Streptophyta; class Magnoliopsida; order Poales; family Poaceae; genus Triticum; species Triticum aestivum. The sequence continues at coordinate 575,876,613 of NC_057799.1, read as the reverse complement.
GGGTGTGAAACATAGAAGAAAGTGATGATAGTGAAGCCGATCACATGCCAGATCTTTGGGTGTGAAACTTTTTCTTCGCGCGTGTCCCTTTGCACCGTAACCATGGAAAATCTTCATCATTTAACTGGATGCTTGGGTCAATATTCACTGTGAATGGAGCAATTGCATCAAAATTTTCATAATCTTCTGACATGTCTGTCTTTTCATCCACTCCCACGATGTTTCTCTTCCCAGAAAGAACTATGTGGCGCTTTGGCTCATCGTATGATGCATACGCTTCCTTATCTTTTATTTTTCTTTGCTTGGTAGACATGTCCTTCACATAGAAAACCTGTGCCACATCATTGGCTAGGACGAATGGTTCGTCTGCATACGCAAGATTGTTGAGATCCACTGTTGTCATTCCGTACTGCGGGTCTTCCGTTACCCCGCCTCGTGTCATATTGACCCATTTGCACCGAAACAAAGGGACCTTCAAACCACGTCCATAGTCAAGTTCCCATATGTCCTCTATGTAACCATAATATGTTTCCGTACCCGTCTTGGTTGCTGCATCAAAGCGTACACCACTGTTTTGGTTGGTGCTCTTCTTATCTTGGGCGATCGTGTAAAATGTATTCCCATTTATCTCGTACCCTTTGAAAGTCATTATATTCGAAGATGGTAACTGGGACAATGAGTACATGTCATCTTCAATAGAGGTGTCATGCATGGTACGTGTCTGCAACCAGCCGGCGAAAGTCCTCGTTTGTTCATGTGTAATCCAGTCATCAGACCGCTCCGGGTGTTTGGAGCGTAGAAAATTCTTGTGTTCGTCCATATACGGAGCCACCAAGGCGGAATTCTGTAGAACTGTGTAGTGTGCTTCAGTGAGAGAATGTCCGTCCATAGCGTGCCTTTTCCATCCAGTCTGCCCTTATGCCACGATTCAGGAACACCAATCGGCTTAAGGTCAGGAATAAAGTCAATACAAAACTCAGCGACCTCCTCATTTTTATGGCCCTTGGAGATGCTTCCTTCTGGCCTAGCACGGTTCTGAACATATTTCTTTAAGACTCCCATGAACCTCTCAAAGGGGAACATATTGTGTAGAAATACAGGACCCAAAACGTTAATCTCTTTGCATAGGTGAACTAGGACGTGCGTCATGATGTTGAAGAAGGATGGTGGGAACACCAACTCGAAACTGACAAGACATTGCACCGAATCATTCTCTAACCTTGGTATGATTTCTGGATCGATTACCTTCTGAGAGATTGCATGAGGAATGCACATAGCTTCACAATGGCTAATCGAACATTTTCCGGTAGAAGCCCCCTCAATGCAACCGGAAGCAGTTGCGTCATAATCAGGTGGCAGTCATGAGACTTTAGGTTCTGGAAATTTTTCTCTGCCATATTTATTATTCCCTTTATATTCGACGAGAAGCCAGACGGTACCTTAATACTGAGCATGCATTCAAAGAAGATTTCCTTCTCTTCTTTGGTAAGAGCGTAGCTGGCATGACCCTGATGTATGCTGTCTTTTCCGTGCATACGTTGCTGGTCCTCCCGTGCCTCGGGTGTATCTTTTGTCTTCCCATACACGCCCAAGAAGCCAAGCAAGGTCACACAAAGATTCTTCTTCACGTGCATCACGTCGATTGCGGAGCGGACCTCTAGGTCTTTCCAATAGGGCAGGTCCCAAAATATAGATTTCTTCTTCCACATGGGTGCGCATCCGTCAGCATCATTCGGAACAGGTTGTCCGCCAGGACCCTTTCCAAAGACTACCTTCAAATCCTTGACCATAGCATATACATCAGCACCAGTACGGTGGCGAGGCTTCGTCCGGTGATCCGCCTCACCTTTGAAATGCTTGCCTTTCTTTCTTACGGGGTGCCTGCTCGGAAGAAATCGACGATGTCCCAGGTACACATTCTTCCTACAATTATCCAAATATATACTGTCGGTATCATCCAAACAGTGCGTGCATGCGCGGTATCCCTTGTTTGTCTGTCCTGAAAGGTTACTGAGAGCAGGCCAATCATTGATGGTCACGAACAGCAACGCCTTAAGGTCAAATTCTTCCTGTCCGTGCTCATCCCACGCACGTACACCTGTTCCACTCCACAGCTGTAAGAGTTCTTCAACTAATGGCCTTAGGTACACATCAATGTCATTGTCGGGTTGCTTAGGGCCTTGGATGAGCACTAGCATCATAATGAACTTCCACTTCATGCACAACCAAGAAGGAAGGTTATACAAACATAGAGTAACAGGCCAGGTGCTATGGTTGCTGCCCTGCTCCCCAAAAGGATTAATGCCATCTGCGCTTAGACCAAACCATACGTTCCTTGCGTCACCTGCAAACTCCTTCCTATACTTTCTCTCCATTTTTCTCCACTGTGACCCATCAGCGGGTACTCTCAACTTTCCGTCTTTCTTACGGTCTTCACTGTGCCATCGCATCACCTTGGCATGCTCTTTGTTTTGGAACAAATGTTTCAACCGTGGTATTATAGGAGCATACCACATCACCCTGGCAGGAATCTTCTTCCTGGGGCGCTCGCCCTCGACATCACCAGGGTCATCGCGGCTGATCTTATAGCGCAATGCACTGCATACTGGGCAAGCGTTCAAATCCTCGTACTCACCGCGGTAGAGGATGCAGTCATTAGGGCATGCATGTATCTTTTGCACCTCTAACCCTAGAGGGCTGACAACCTTCTTTTCTTCGTACGTACTCTCGGGCAATTCGTTGTCCTTTGGAAGCATATTCTTTATCATTACTAGCAACTTTCCAAATCCCTTGTCAGATACACCATTCTCTGCCTTCCATTGCAGCAATTCCAGTGTGGTGCCCAACTTTTTCTTGTGAGCTTCGCAATTCAGGTACAACAATTTCTTGTGATCCTCTAACATGCGTTGCAACTTCTTCTTCTCCAAATCACTTGCGCAGTTTCTCTTTGCATCGGCAATGGCCCGACCTAGATCATCAGCGGGCTCATCTGATGCCTCTTCTTCAGCTTCTTCCCGCATTGCCGGCTCAGCTTCTTCCCCCATTGTTGTATCATCGTATTCAGGGAACCCATGGCCAGGGTAGCTGTCATCGTCCTCTTCTTCTTCATTGTCTTCCATCATAACCCCTCTTTCTCCGTGCTTGGTCCAAACATTATAGTGGGGCATGAAACCGGACTCAAACAGGTGGACGTGAATGGTTCTTGACGTAGAGTAATTGTGATCATTCTTACAGCCAGCACATGGACAAGGCATAAAACCATCCGCCCGCTTGTTTGCCTCAGCAGCAAGCAGAAAAGTATGCACGCCATTAATGAACTCGGGAGAGCATCGGTCATCGTACATCCATTGTCGGTTCATCTTCATTACACAACACCGAAAAGACCAAATTAATACAAGTTCATACATAAAGTCCATACTGTTGGAAATATGCCCTAGAGGCAATAATAAATGGTTATTATTATATTTCTTTGTTCATGATAATTGTCTATTGTTCATGCTATAATTGTGTTATCCGGAAATCGTAATACATGTGTGAATACATAGACCACAACGTGTCCCTAGTAAGCCTCTAGTTGACTAGCTTGTTGATCAACCGATAGTCATGGTTTCCTGACTATGGACATGGGATGTCATTGATAACGGGATCACATCATTAGGAGAATGATGTGATGGACAAGACCCAATCCTAAGCATAGCATAAAAGATCGTGTAGTTTCGTTTGCTAGAGCTTTTCCAATGTCAAGTATCTTTTCCTTAGACCATGAGATCGTGCAACTCCCGGATACCGTAGGAGTGCTTTGGGTGTGCCAAACGTCACAATGTAACTGGGTGACTATAAAGGTGCACTACGGGTATCTCCGAAAGTGTCTGTTGGGTTGGCACGGATCGAGACTGGGATTTGTCACTCCGTATGACGGAGAGGTATCTCTGGGCCCACTCGGTAATGCTTCATCATAATGAGCTCTATTTGACTAATGCGTTAGTCACGGGATCATGCATTACGGTACAAGTAAAGATACTTGCCGGTAACGAGATTGAACAAGGTATTGGGATACCGACGATCGAATCTCGGGCAAGTAACATACCGATTGACAAAGGGGATTGCATACGGGATTGATTGAATCCTCGACATCGTGGTTCATCCGATGAGATCATTGTGGAACATGTGGGAGCCAACATGGGTATCCAGATCCCGCTGTTGGTTATTGACCGGAGAGGCGTCTCGGTCATGTCTGCATGTCTCCCGAACCCGTAGGGTCTACACACTTAAGGTTCGGTGACGCTAGGGTTGAAGAGATATGAGTATGCAGAAACCCGAAAGTTGTTCGGAGTCCCGGATGAGATCCCGGACATCACGAGGAGTTCCGGAATGGTCCGGAGGTAAAGAATTATATATAGGAAGTCAAGTTTCGGCTACCGGGAAAGTTTCGGGGGTTACCGGTATTGTACCGGGACCACCGGAAGGGTCCCGGGGGTCCACCGGGTGGGGCCACCTATCCCGGAGGGCCCCGTGGGCTGAAGTGGGAAGGGAACCAGCCCCTAGTGGGCTAGGCTCCCCCTATGGGTCTCCCCCCATCCGCCTAGGGTTGGAAACCCTAGGGTGGGGGGCTTCCTACTTGCCTTGGGGGGCAAGGCACCCCCTTGGCCGCCGCCCCCCACCCTAGATAGGTTTGGCCGGCGCCCCCCCTCCCAGGGGGCCTATATAAAGGGGGGGAGGGAGGGCAGCAACATCTCAGCCTTGGGCACCTCCCTCCTCCCCTGCTACACCTCTCTCTCTCTCGTAGAAGCTCGGCGAAGCCCTGCCGGCATCCCGCTATATCCACCACCACGCCGTCGTGCTGCTGGATCTCCATCAACCTCTCCTTCCCCCTTGCTGGATCAAGAAGGAGGAGACGTCGCTGCACCGTACGTGTGTTGAACGCGGAGGTGCCGTCCGTTCGGCACTCGGTCATCGGTGATTTGGATCACGGCGAGTACGACTCCGTCATCCACGTTCATCGGAACGCTTCCGCTCGCGATCTACAAGGGTATGTAGATGCACTCCTTTCCCCTCGTTGCTAGTATACTCCATAGATGCATCTTGGTGAGCGTAGGAAAATTTTAAAATTATGCTACGATTCCCAACACATACAACACTTAAATGCAACAAATAAATAACTCTCTAGCTAAAGCATTTAAATGCAACAACGAATGCGATCAAGATCGCAACTAAGGTAACAATTGATCCAACAGCATAATGATACCAAGCCTCACTATCAATGGCATATTTTCTAATCTTTCTAATCTTCAAGCGCATTTTCTCCATCTTGATCTTGTGATCATCGACGACATTGGCAACATGCAACTCCAATTCCATCTTCTCCCCCTCAATTATTTTCAATTTTTCTTTCAAATACTCGTTTTCTCTTTCAAATAAATTTAACCTCTCGACAATAGGGTCGGTTGGAATTTCCGGTTCACATACCTCCTAGATAAAAATATCTATGTCAACTTGATGGGCATAATTTGTCATAAACACGAAATGCAACAACTAGTTTTAAAAGAGAATATACCACATCTGAATCATAACAAGGACGAGGGCTGACGGGGACGGATATCAAAACCATGGCACTATGTATAACAAACAATGTACGGGTAAGATAATTATACGAGTAACTATATATCCAAGTCACACAAACATCAATTTTTTATATAAAACATTCATGAACAAGAGGCTCACCACAAGGTGGTGCCGGCGACGGGACGGTGCGGGCGATCGACGGTGGTTACGACGGAGATTTAGAAGGCACTAAGTAAACCACACCTACATATGCAAACTAAGTGTTATTTTTGACCTCAAATTGCATATAAATCAAATACTAGCACATATAACTCCTCGCAAATAACTAAACTCACAAATTAATCACTATATAATGCATTGCAAGAGCTAATCTAGCAATGAGAGATGAAAGGACAAAGTTGCTAACCTTTGTGATCATTTGAATGGATGGTGGCCTTCAAATCTTGACAAATTTTGGGCAAAATGTGTGATGAGCTCGAGAAGAAGAGGGGAAGAACAAAGAGGGGAGGGGAAAGGGGAAGAACAGAGCGAGCTCGGGTGGACGAAGGGTTTATGTAGGACGACCTTTAGTACCGGTTCGTGACACGAACCGGTACTAAAGGTGCTGGAGGGGCCCCAGTCTGACAACATCCTGCCACCGCTCTCATTAGTACCAGTTCGTGGCACGAACCGGTGCTAAAGGTTCGCCACGAACCGGTACTAATGAGAGCGGCCCGGCTAGCCATTGGAACCGGCACTAATGTGTCCATTAGTGCCGGCTCAAATTCAAACCGGCACAAATGTGCTTCACATTTGATCCTTTTTCTACTAGTGTTTTTTGTCCTAGTTCCAGGTTCACTCTCGACTCACAAATAGGGAGAGACTTTTCTTTTGTCCAAGTTGCCAGTCCACCCTCGACTTGTAACTCAGGCCCAACCTGTTTTCTCCGAGTTGCAAGTCCACCCTCGACTTGCAACTCAAGCCAAACTTTTTTTTGCCCGAGTTGTAAGTCCACCATCAACTCGCAACTACGCTCCAATCTTTATTGTTCGAGTTGCAAGTCCACCATCGACTCGCAGCTGCGGCCCGAGTTTTTTACTCCCAATTGCAAGTCCACTCTCGATTCGCAACTGGGGCCCGACCTTTTTGTGTCTTTGTCGCATGTCCTCCATCGACTCGCAACTGGGGCTCAACCTTTTCTTGTCCCAATTGCAAGTCCACCCTTGACTCACAACCGGGGCCCACCCTTTGATGTCTCAGTTGCAAGTCTAAACAGAACTCGCAACTAGGGGCTGACCTTTTTTAGTCCCGATTTCGAGTCCACCCTCGACTTGCCACTGGGGTCTAACATTATTTTGTCCTAGTTGCAAGTTCACCCTCGACAGCGAACAAACCGCAGATGAGTCGGCCCAATGTTTTTTGTTTTGTTTTGTTCATGTTTTTATCATGTTTTCTTTATTGGTTTTTCTCTCTTTTAAATTTTTCTATTTTCAAAAGTCGATCTCATTTTTTTCTTTTTTCTGATTATTTTGTCTTTTTTCATAAATTCACAAGATTCAATAAATGTTCCAAAATTCATAAATTTGTTCATTGTTCTAAAATTGTTCGTGTTTATTAAAAAAATATAAAAAATTCAAAATGTGTTCATCTCTCACATGTTTATTGGAAAGAAAACTAATATACTAGCGAGATTATCTCCGTCGTAAGAAGAGAATGACGCGAGCTATTGTGTAGTGTAGCGTTGTAGTACGACTAGCTACAACAACAGAAAGGGGCGCGAGTTGCTGTGTAGTAAAGTAGTACAAGTAGCAACAAAAACACGAAGGGACGCGAGCTATCATTTGTACTAGTACGACGACTAGCAACATTTGCAAGGGAGCAGCGGAAGTGGTAAGCCTGGCCCATGTGAGCATGCTCTGTGTGGCCCTCTTTTTTAGTCATGCTAGATGATTCTCTAAAAACTAAAATTATGCTGGGCTGGACAGAAACCAAAATGAAAAACAACAAACAAATAAAAAGCAGCGAACAAGTGCTAAAAAATCAACTAAGATGATGTCACGTTAGATGTGAGATATTATCTCACATCTAGATGTGACATAGACAGACCCATATTAAAAATGGTTAATTATCCTTTTGCCCTCAGTGGTGTCCATGTGCTCAGTTTTGCCCTCAGATGCGAATTGTGCTCAGTTGTTCCCCTAGTCCATGCGCAGCTACTATGACGAGGCCAAACAGCCAGATTTTAGTCCATCCCGTCCGCCGGCGTTAGTGGTTGTGGGTCCGGAGCTTACACGTGGTACCGCATGGACCTGGGTCCGGAGCTGACATCTGGGCCCGTGCAACAAAATCCCCAAATCATTCGTAGGGTTCTAGCTGGCCAAATCGACGCCTACTCTGCCCATCCGCCGGTCGGCCGTCCTGCGCCGCCGCCGCCACCTGCGCCGCCGCCGCCACCTGCGCCGCAGCCAGCACCCGCCCCGCCACCAGCTGCACGGCCTGTTCCGCCGCTACCGACCCGCGCCGATGCTCCACCGCTACCTGCTCCGCCCGCCACCTTCCTGCGACGCCACGGGTGGGGCGCCCGCCACCTGCTCGACCCGCGGCGCGGCCTCCTTCCGTGCGCCCGGCCGGAGGGCTCAAAGGTGGGGGGCTGGTGGAGCTGCTTGAACTAGGAGGAAGAACCCCAGGGCGAAATGGCGAGTAGCGGCGACTGTCGGTGTCAAAACCGGCGGATCTCGGGTAGGGGGTCCTGAACTGTGCGTCTAAGGTTGATGGTAACAGGAGACAGGGGACACGATGTTACCCAGGTTCGGGCCCACTCTATGGAGGTAATACCCTACTTCCTGCTTGATTGATCTTGATGAATATGAGTATTACAAGAGTTGATCTACCACGAGATCGTGATGGCTAAAACCCTAGAAGTCTAGCCTGTATGATTATGATTGCCTCTGCGGACTAAACCCTCCGGTTTATATAGACACCGGGAGGGACTAGGGTAATACAAAGTCGGTTACAGAGAAAGGAATCTTCATATTTGGACGGCAAGCTTGCCTTCCACGCCAAGGAGAGTCCTATCCGAACACGGGTAAGAGTCTTCAGTCTTGTATCTTCACAGCCCATCAGTCCGGCCCATGTCTACTAGGCCGGACGCCCGAGGACCCCGTAGTCCAGGACTCCCTCAGTAGCCCCTGAACCAGGCTTCAATGACGAGGTGTCCGGCGCGCAGATTGTCTTAGGCATTGCAAGGTGGGTTCCTTCTCCGAATACTCCAAAATAGTCTTGGAACGCAACGAATGTGTCCGGCTCTGCAACATAAGTACCACACACAAATGCAGAGAGTATAATATTCCACGAGTCCAATGCGCTGACGACTTTTGTAGCGTGACATCACGTCTCGGCCGGTCATTATTTCGAACAGTTTCTGGCCTGTCGCTCCATGTTTCGAGACACGGTTTTATTGGCACGTCTTGTTGAAGTAGAGATCGTGTCCCCTCATTGTGGGATTCTCATCAATACGGGCGCGGGTAACCCAACCGTTCCGTTGGCATGGTCCCTTAGGAATAGGCAGGTTTCAAGGCTTAGGAGGAGGCGTTCGATATCCATCGCCTTTATAAAGGGACCAAGGGCCGTCGTTCTCTTTCACGCCGACCCTTTCCTCAGCCTTTCCAACCTCGAGTTCCAGCACCCAAGATTCAATTTCATTGCTTAAAGCTTCCCAATCATGTCCGGACCCAGCCCTCAGGGCCGGTGGGTGGCTTCCTCTGTTATAGAGGAGGACATCGCGAAGCTCCGGGCGGCCAGATACATGACCGCGGAAATCCCACACAGGCTTCCTGCTCAAGGGCAGGTTATTCCTACTCCCAGATCCGGCGAGAGGGTCATATTCATCCCCCACTTCCTCCGAGGGCTAGGGTTCGCTCTTCCCCCCTTCGTCCGAGGGCTCATGTTTTATTACGGGTTAGATTTTCACGATCTAGCTCCGGATTCCTTCCTTCATGTCTCGGCGTTCATCATCATGTGCGAGGCCTTCCTTCGTATTCCCCCACACTTCGGCTTATGGCTCAAGACCTTTAATGTGAAGCCGAAGGTAGTTGACGGGAAACAAGTGGAGTGCGGTGGTGCCACGGTGAGCAAGCTCACCAACGCTCTTTGGCTAAAAGGATCCTTCACGGAATCCTCCAACTTATGGCAGTGGGAATGGTTTTACATCACTGAACCTCGTGGTACCAAGTGGGCAGCTACACCAGCGTTCCGATCTGGTCCTTCAAGTCAGCTCGCATCATGGATCAATAAGGGGTTGGACTGGGGATCAATTGGCGAAGTGCAGACTCTTCAGAGCCGCATCCAGAGTCTTCTTGAGAGGGACACCGATCTAATCAACGTAATTCAAGTAATGCTTGTCTGTCGGGTCCTGCCGTGCCAGCGACGGCCCCTCCGCATGTGGGAGTTTAATCCGGAAGGACCACGAACCCTTCAGCACTTCTTCGGCACGACACACAGAGGAATGTGGAAGTTATTCCTCGGGACACGAAAACAATGGCCGGACACCACCGAGGATATTGGCCTCGAATGCAACCATCCGGATACCTCGGTAAGCACTCGACCCCCAAACACGGCTTAGTTAGACATCCCGTAATAAAATACTGAGAAAACCATCTCCTTCCAGGGCTGGATAAAGAAGGCGGAGCGAATTAGGTGTTCGGCCCCTCTTCCCGAAGACCCAGCTAGTCCCGTGCTAACAAGGATGCTGGTCCTGGCACCATACCAGGTGCCGGCAAAAGAGGACAAGGAGGAGAATAGGAAGGCCCAGGGTGACATCCATCCTGAAGGTACACCGGACATTATGTCCGGGGAGGCTAGGGCGCCCTCTTCCGAAGACAAAAGAGAAGGATAAACTGTCATCCTCCCTCCCCATGGTAAGAAAAGGGCCGCCTCCGAAGGTTGGGGGGCAAAGGCTCCTAAGCGAGGTAAGATGCCCCTGTCCGGCGATTTGGGTTCGGAAGACGACGTTGTCGCGCAATTCCTGTGTAAGGACAAGCCTTTAGCCAAATCGTAAGTGAACAAGGGTGTTTTAAACATATCCCGTTCTTTTCTTGTTGCAAGGGTAACGTCCAGAATATATGTCTTGCAGTCCGGCACGCTGTTTTCCTCAACAATCCTCTTCCTCGGGGGATCTTCTTCCGGAGATGATGGAAAGCGAGACGCCTCCACAGGCTTCCTCGCCCCCTAGGGCGGACGACTTCGAGGTGTCGTCTCGGAGGATCTCTCCTGATCAACAAGTGGTGCGAGGGATAACGGAGACAGCGCCTGAGGGTGAAACCTCGGTCACCCAGGGTCGGGGGTGTGCGGTCCCAATGGGGATCGACAATAAAGGCCCCGGACAATCCGGTTTACAGCTGGAGACGATTCTAGGGTCGAGTAAACATATCCTTTCAAAGGGAGTATGTGCTTCTACAGCTGCTTCCGGGAATCCGGGAGCGCCGGATACTTCGACGGACAGGCTGAGACATGCGTCCGTATCAGAGGAACATCGTACCTTGATTGGTACGGTGGTTGAGAGGATTCTGTCCGCGAAAAGCGGATTGAATGACGCCTTCGCGGGCCTGCTAAGAGGCTTCGAGGTACATAATGTAATTTTTTCAATTGTGCTCTATACGCAAAATGCACCAGAGACTCTATAGATAGTAGCCCCTGAGACTCTGGTTGGCGTCCAAAAGGAGGCAATCAGAGGATCCAAAAAAGACGTGCCCAGGAAAGAATCTAACTAATTGGCACACAGGCTGCTACATCCGTGACGACTGCCCAAGCTACAGAGGTAGCAGATCTGCAGCAGAAACTTGATGTGGAGGATGATGACATCACGCTTATTAACAGGCGGCTCAACGAGGCGCAAGGTATGTCTTTGTGGCAGCCAGTATATGTAAGTACTATAATGTAAGCATGAGGCTGAGAATTGTACACTGAGATATGCATAACTGCAGATAGCGCCGCCGCAGTTGAGAACCTTCGGGCTGAGTTGGCCCGAGCCAAGGAGCAAGCCAGGGTGAATAATGCGGCTGCCGAAAAGGTAGCTGCTGAGTTAAAGGCCGAATAGGCTGCCCGACACCAATGCGAGGAGAGAATATCTACTATGGCGCTTGAGCTGAAGGAGGCCACTAGCCACTGTGAATTTCTCGAGAAGGAGAACAAAGCCAGAACGGCCGATCTCGACAAGGCCTTACAAGAGGCGAAAGAAGCACGGTCCGAGTCTAGGGCGGCTCGGGAGGAGATTCGGCAAGCTGGGGAGATCGCGGCCGGTAAGCCCTTTTTATTACAAACTAAGTTCGGCGATCCGAATTATGCCCCGCTTAATCAAGTGTGGAGTTGTCCAGATGTGTTTTTGGACTTGCCGAAGAGTGTCTCTGATGCGACACAATTTTTCCAAGCACAAGAAGGGCGTGCAAGGGAAAAACTTTTCTGGTCGCAATTTAGCATGCCGAAGCATCCGCTGTTGCTGAATGAACAGATGGCCCAGTGGGCCGAGCTCCACAAGATATCCGGATCTTCCATGAAGGACGTCGTGGTCCGGCTATGGCTAACTGAGCCAATTCCGAATAGTTATTTTGGTTTGGTGCAGTGACTTGTTGATGCGGTGCCGTGTATCGATGCCGTTAAACAGTCAACGTGCATTGAAGGTGCACGGATGGCCTTAGCCCGCGTCAAGACGTACTGGGCGAAGATGAAGGCCACCGATATTGCAGCGAAGAGTTCACCCAAGGGTAAGGACCATCACACGCCAGAGCATTATTTTGAAGATGTCCTAAAGGGTGCCCGCTTGATAGAGGGTCAGTGCTCGAAGGATATGGTGTTCAAGTGAAATGTGCCGAAATTGTAAAAACAATATTATGATATATTGAGGCGTTTTTTATACCTTTGCCTGAAAGTTTTAGTTCTTCCTATGCGGCTGTTTTTTGTATAATCTGAAAGTTTACCAGTCGTCGGCTTCGGCCCCCTCGCATATAATACGGGGGTGTTCGAAAAAGCACTTGAGCACTCTTGACCCAACGTCTTGGTCCATTAAGGAGGTGTCAATGCGGCGAACCAGGCAATCGGACTATAAGGCTTTAACACTTTCACTTAGCCATAGGGGTTTGACGGTGGGTCTACGATATATCCCCTGGTATGTACGCGGTTATCCGAATAGGTGCGTCTACATACGTGACCAGAAGAACGGTCCTTCGTGTAATACGGAAGGAATCGCGGAGATTCCGATGAGTCATCGAGTGGTTGACCAGCTCTGGCCGCATCATGACAGTCAGTTTTCGGCTTTCTCTACTGAGGTGCTCATCCGGACAAACCAGGACACAATCGCAGTAGTTCTCCCTTTACTACCCTAGCCGATAAAGCGGAACGTAATGTAGTAAGAATAGGAGCCGGGCAACCCAACTATTGACCAAAGACATGATTCGGAGCTAATGCATATAAGGCCAAACTCGCGACGCCGAAGTGTGCTATAAAGCTGTTCGGACTTGTTAGCAACTCATTTTCCCCATATCGAGCCCCTGGCAATTTATGCCGGGGCGCGTGTGTGAAACAACCCAAGAAGCTTAATTCAGTTCTTTAGAAAAAAGGCGAATACTGAATACAGATTATGTTCACTAGAACCTGATTGGTATGCCAATTGCCATCTTACAGATAATAATGCCACAACCCAGGCTATTAAACATGCCAGGGGTCGAAGGCTGAGGGAAAAGGCACTTTACAGGCTCGAAAATAGAGAGTGCGGTCTACAAAAAGTTATTTGGACCACCTGTCGCACGTCTGCGCCGCCTTGCCTCCGTGAAAGTGCTCCTTAACAGGAATAGCCTTTGGGTGAGTGTATAGAGCCGAACCCTGAGAGAGTCCGCGAGATGACCAGCTTGTTGGGCCACCTGTGGTAAAGGATAACAAATAGTTAGAAAAAGGAAAAGACTATGAGAGTACGGACCGTATTGTAGGTCTGTCCGTATTGTGCCTCCGCCGATGACCAGGGTATTTTAAGTGCATAGTTATGTATGCGCGGTACAAACTTCGCGGCTATATGGGGCCGACAACGGAGGCCGAGCTACTAATCCAGCTCTGAGATTGATCGGTCCTTTTCAGTAGAGACCGGTGGCTTGATGGTCGACGGGATGCGCGGCTTGATATGGTTGTGTTGTACTTCGGCTGTAGTGGCCGTAGTATGCTCTTCTTTTCGGAAGGAGCATTCCGTATTTCTGCTTAATTTTGGGGCGATTGGCTCTATGGCGTTGGTGTCCCGTAGTGCGTGCTCGCGCTCCCCTATAGGGATGTGTGTCACGTATACCATGTTCACTGTGTTCACTTCGGGGGGAAATTGCTTCTGACCCCCGGTGTTCTGTTGGTGAGTTTCTTCGTCATCGCTTTCACTGGGCGGCCCCTTCCCATTGTCTTCGACATTAAGCTTGCCGATGTTGGGAACGCAGTAATTTCAAAAAAATTCTACGCACACGCAAGATCATGGTGATGCATAGCAACAAGAGGGGAGAGTGTTGTCCACGTACCCTCGTAAACCGAAAGCGGAAGCGTTAACACAACGCGGTTGATGTAGTCGTACGTCTTCACGATTCGACTGATCAAGTACCGAACGCACGACACCTCCGAGTTCAGCACACGTTCAGCTCGATGACGTCCCTCGAACTCCGATCCAGCCGAGTGTTGAGGGAGAGTTTCGTCAGCATGACGGCGTGGTGACAATGTTGATGTTCTACCGACGCAGGGCTTCGCCTAAGCACCGCTACGATATTATCGAGGTGTAATATGGTGGAGGGGGCACCGCACACGGCTAAGAGATCAATGATCAATTGTGTGTAGAGGTGCCCCCCTGCCCCCATATATAAAGGAGCAAGGGGGGTTCGGCCGGCCAAGGGGAGAGGCGCGCCAGGAGGAGTCCTACTCCTACTGGGAGTAGGACTCCCCCCCCTTTTCCATGTTGGACTAGGAGAGAGAGGGGGAAGAGGTGGAGGGGAGGAAGGAAAGGGGGGCGCCGCCCCCTTCTCCTTGTCCTATTCGGATTGGGGGGGAGGGGCGTGCGGCCCTGCCCTGGCCTCCTCTCCTCTCTTCCACCTAGGCCCACTAAGGCCCATTAAGTTACCGGGGGTTCCGGTAACCTCCCGGTACTCCGGAAAAATCCCGATTTCACCCGGAACACTTCCGATGTCCAAACATAGGCTTCCAATATATCAATCTTTATGTCTCAACCATTTCGAGACTCCTCGTCATGTCCGTGATCACATCCGGGACTCCGAACAACCATCGGTACATCAAAACATATAAACTCATAATATAACTGTCATCGTAACGTTAAGCGTGCGGACCCTACGGGTTCGAGAACTATGTAGACATGACCGAGACACCTCTCCGGTCAATAACCAATAGCGGAACCTGGATGCTCATATTGGTTCCCACATATTCTACGAAGATCTTTATCGGTCAGACCGCATAACAACATACGTTGTTCCCTTTGTCATCGGTATGTTACTTGCCTGAGATTCGATCGTCGGTATCTCGATACCTAGTTCAATCTCGTTACCGGCAAGTCTCTTTACTCGTTCCGTAATACATCATCCCGCAACTAACTCATTAGTCACAATGCTTGCAAGGCTTATAGTGATGTGTATTACTGAGTGGGCCCAGAGATACCTCTCCGACAATCGGAGTGACAAATCCTAATCTCGAAATACGCCAACCCAACAAGTACCTTTGGAGACACCTGTAGAGCACCTTTATAATCACCCAGTTATGTTGTGACGTTTGGTAGCACACAAAGTGTTAATCTCATAGTCATAGGAACATGTATAAGTCATGAAGAAAGCAATAACAACATACTAAACGATCGAGTGCTAAGCTAACGGAATGGGTCAAGTCAATTACATCATTCTCCTAATGATGTGATCTCGTTAATCAAATGACAACTCATGTCTATGGCTAGGAAACATAACCATCTTTGATCAACGAGCTAGTCAAGTAGAGGCATACTAGTGACACTCTGTTTGTCTATGTATTCACACATGTATTATGTTTCCGGTTAATACAATTCTAGCATGAATAATAAACATTTATCATGATATAAGGAAATAAATAATAACTTTATTATTGCCTCTAGGGCATATTTCCTTCAGCCGACTTGTTTAAAGACCCAACAGCTTCTGTTGTTGTGATTGGCTGGCTTAATTGGGGTGCCATGAATCTGGCAGGGCCGATCCAATATTTTATCTAGATTGGATGGTCCGTCTCTGTTTGCTTTGACTGGCCTTTTCTGTTGACCGGGTTTGGAACCACTAAATCCGGCGTTGACCGCCGTGTCGTTCGTTCCTTCCTTATTATTGCTACGCTTGTGTTTACTGTGTCGTGGCTTGCCGTTGCCGTCTCGGACTTCGGAAGTGCCCGGATCGCTGGCGCCGTTGCTTCTACAAGCGAGCCAGCTGTCTTCTCTCGCACAAAAGCAGGTCATCAGAGCGGTGAGGGCTGTCATGGATTTTCGTTTTTCTTGACCGAGGTAGCGGGCGAGCCACTCATCCCGGACGCTGTGCTTAAAAGCTGCGACGGCTTCAGCGTCCGGACAATCGACAATTTGGTTCTTTTTAATTAAGAACCTAGTCCAGAGCTTCTTGGCTGACTCTCTGGGCTGCTGGACGATGTGACTTAGGCCATCGGCATCTGGTGGCCGGACATATGTACCTTGGAAGTTACCACGGAAGGCGTTTTCCAGGTCCTCCCAGCTGCCAACGGAGTTTTCGGGCAGACTGTTTAACCAATGTCGAGCTGGTCCTTTGAGTTTTAGTGGGAGGTATTTGATGGCATGGAGAATATCACCTCAGGCCATATGAATATGGAGAAGAAAATCCTCGATCCATACCGCGGGGTCTGTTGATCCATCGTATGATTCGATATTCATGGGTTTAAACCCTTCTGGGAATTCGTGCTCCATTACCTCATTAGTGAAGCAAAGGGGGTGTGCGGCGCCTCTATATCGGGCCACGTCGCGACGTAGCTCGGATGGAGTCCGTCTGCGGTTCTCGGCCCGGGCGTGATTATGATTGTTGCGTCCGGCTAGGTAGCCGTTGTCGCGTATAGGGGCGTGCCCCGTGATCCATAGATCGATCTGTTCTGGCCTGCTCTACTGTCCAAGTTCTGCCGCAGGTCGTATGTATGTCCCCGAGCTATTTTATCTCTGCCTTTACAAGGAAGTAGTACGGGCTGGTGTTCGGCTTGAGTTGACGCTTTGTCCCGACCACACGGTGGTTGGTCGGCCGCATTGCGCGATGATGGTATGGGCTCCAGCTCCTCGTCACCGAACTGAGGTAGCAATTTGCGCTTCGGGTAACTTTTGGCTAGGCGCTTGAGGCCGTATTCCTCGACTGCCAGGATGTGAGTCCATCTATCGTTGAGCAGGTCTTGATCAGCTTGAAGCTGCTGCTGCTTCTTCTTCAGGCTCCTTGCAGTGGCTATTAGCTGGCGCTTAAAGCGCTCCTGCTCGAGAGGTTCCTCAAGCACGATAAATCCTCGTTGCCGAGGCTCACCTCATCCTCGGAGAGCGGAAGATAATTACTGTCCTCTGAGTCTTTGTGTATGGCTTGTTCATCAGGGCTAACTTGCCCGTCTTCCCGTTCGGCCTGTTCGGAAGTTGCCTCAACGGGTTCTTCATTCTCTTCAGCATCGTCCGGAGTATTGTTTTCTCTTGTGCCGGTATTGCTGTCTTTTCCACGGCATGACTTGGAGCGGTGCCGCTGACGTCGGCGCTTTGGTTGTATCTCAGGAGTTTTATCCTCGACTGGGTCCTCCTTGTCGTTGCCGCTATTCTCTTTGGGTGCATCCACCATGTATACGTCATACGAAGAAGTGGCCGTCCAATGTCCGGTAAACAGCGGGTTTTGGGCCTCCTCTTCTTCGGCATCGTCGTCCATACCGTCGATGTCTTCGGAGCCGTAATCGAGCATGTTGGTTAAGTCTTCGACAGTGGCTATGAAGTGGGCGGTGGGTGGGAAGTGAAATTCTCCGTCATCAGCCTCCAATTCAAATCGGATATAATTCGGCTGTGAGTCCCCTGCTAAGGAGAGTGTTTTTAATGAGTTTAGCACGTCGCCCAAAGGCGAGTGCCGGAAGATGTCCGCGGAACTGAATTCGACGATCGATGCCTGATCAAGCTCGATGCACGCGAACGCACATGGTTCGGAACCTGTAGCCGGAAACGAGTCCGAGGTTCCGGTGACACAGATTCCACTCGAGGTTGGGTCTGTGTGCAGCTCCAACGCCGTTGAGTCTACGACTTCCGTGGCGGGGTTGAGGTTCCTGTCCTCGGATGGCGCGATCTGCTCCGGATCTAGGGCCAGAGCAGTTACAGGTGCTATCTCCTGGGTATGGTCTGATGATAGATTTAAGTCATGTTCATCGAGATGACAGGGAGCGGCTGCCGTAGTCTCGAATCCGTCGAAGATCAAGTCTCCGCGGATATCAGCGACGTAGTTCAAGCTTCCAAATCTGTCCTGATGGCCAGGGGCGTAGCTGTCGATCTGCTCTAGATGGCCAAGCGAGTTGGCCCGCAGTGCAAAGTCGCCGAATACGAAGATATGTCTGGGGAGGAAGACTTCCCCTTGGACAACATTGTTATGGATGATTGACGGGGCCATCGAACCTCTTGAAGACGATGCAGCGGAACTCTCAATGAAAGCACCAATGTCGGTGTCAAAACCGGCGGATCTCGGGTTGGGGGTCCCGAACTGTGCATCTAAGGTTGATGGTAACAGGAGACAGGGGACACGATGTTTACCCAGGTTTGGTCCCTCTCTATGGAGGTAATACCCTACTTCCTGCTTGATTGATCTTGATGAATATGAGTATTATAAGAGTTGATCTACCACGAGATCATGATGGCTAAAACCCTAGAAGTCATGCATGTATGATTATGATTGCCTCTATGGACTAAACCCTCTGGTTTATGTAGACACCGGGAGGGACTAGGGTAATACAAAGTCGGTTACAGAGAAAGGAATCTTCATATTTGGACACCAAGCTTGCCTTCCACACCAAGGAGAGTCCTATCCGGACACGGGTAAGAGTCTTCAGTCTTGTATCTTCACAACCCATCAGTCCGGCCCATGTCTAACAGGCCGGATGCCCGAGGACCCCTTAGTCCAGGACTCCCTTAGCGACCCCGGAGTATTTGGCGAGGCAGGCATCGGGCCGGAGATCCGCCGCGTCCAAAACTGGGTTCCCGAGGGGTTAGTAACGCCTCCTGTTTAGATTGAGCTTAGTTGTGCATTTGAACAGTCGATTCGAGTAGGTTTGCCCGATTAGTGTGCTGATTGCGTCTCTGTTTTTCGTCGGTTAGGATGGAGTTGCGGTTTGCTTTCTTGGTGCACATTAGAAGGGACCGGTACATGTTCAATGCAAAGAATAAGAAGAAATTCCAAGGAGGTTTCGATTATCGGTTGCCAATGGCTAGTAATTGGACTTTCGGACAATTTGGGGAGGTAATTTGTAGCCAATATCCTTGGGGTTTGCTTGATGAAGTGGTATACAAATACTATGATGGGGAAAAGAAATGAGTGAGAAAGAGATGACTACCATGTTTGCTAGGCATAAAGAGAAAGATAATTTTCATGTGAGGCTGCAAATTGATGTGCTTGAGCAGGCATTTGGACCTAGGATGGCGGGTGCAACATCTCGGGGAGAACCAAGTAGTCGTAATGGCATCTCTAGCCAGAACAGTTCAGTTAGTGCACGGCGACGTGGTGGCTCGACAAGCATGGGCAACGACAGTAGGGTCCCCCTTGAAGTGGAGCCTGATGACTAGAATTCTGGGGTTGATGAAGAGAAGCTATATTCTGATGTTATTCAGAATTTACGACGGGCACCTCGGGATGAAAACAAAGATGAGGCTCGCAATGCAGTCCATGTGGATGATGACGAAGACCTTGCAGCTGTTGAATGGGACCCTTTGAACCCTCATATGGAAGAAGGTACAATGTTTGCATCCATGACTAAGGGTAGAAATGCACTTGTGACATACTTCATCAAGGTAGAACGTACTTTCAAAGTTGACAAGAGTGATCAAGTACGTTACAGAGTGCACTGTCCGACTGAGGGTTGTCCATGTAGGATGCTCGCACCTAAAATGTGAAATAGCACTAATGTTTAGGTCAAAGTGAACCCTTTTAAGCACACATGCTAGGAATCAACCCTTAGGAAGGATACAATCAGTAGAGCCAAGTCAAGATGGGTGGTAGAAGAAGTAAAGAAGTGGGTGAAAGAAAACCAGCAAGTGGGTCCAAAGGAATTGCAGAAGAACATCAAGGATAAGTTCAAGATAGATTTACCATACATGAGGTTGTTCAATGGTAAACAACATGCTATGGATTCTATTTATGGTAACTGGCAGGAAACTTTTCAATTGTTGTATTCATTCAAAGGTGAAGTGGAGAGGAGCAGCCTAGGTCGTATTGTAGATATTGACCACCACACCGTGGAGTACACATTCAGGGGAGTGACAAAGACCAAGGAATGCTTTAGGAGGGTTTTTGTCTGCTTTGAGGCTTGTCGCCGGGGTTTTTTGGCAGGCTGCAGGCCTTATTTTGCTATTGATGCCACTTTTCTCACATAGAGGTTTAAAGGACAGTTACTGGCAGCTTGTGCAATTGATGCAAAACACATATCATGTGGTGAATAAAAATATAGCCTCAAGTAAAGTTACCGATAGACGAAGACGAAAGGGGGGATGCCTTCCGGGGCATCCCCAAGCTTAGGCTTTTGGTTGTCCTTGAATTTTACCTTGGGGTGCCTTGGGCATCCCCAAGCTTAGGCTCTTGCCACTCCTTATTCCATAATCCATCAAATCTTTACCCAAAACTTGAAAACTTCACAACACAAAACTCAACAGAAAATCTCATGAGCTCCGTTAGTATAAGAAAACAAATCACCACTTTAAGGTACGATAATGAAATCATTCTTTACTTATATTGGTGTTAAACCTACTGTATTCCAACTTCTCTATGGTTCATACCCCCCGATACTAGCCATAGATTCATCAAAATAAGCAAACAACACACGAAAAACAAAATCTGTCAAAAACAGAACAGTCTGTAGTAATCTATATCAAACGTATACTTATGTAACTCCAACAATTCTGAAATTAATTGGTGGAAGTGCGGAATTTATCTATTAATCATATGCAAAAAGAATCAACCTAAAATAACTCTCCGGTAAAAAATGGAAGCTAATCTCGTGAGAGCTAAAGTTTCTGTTTTTTACAGCAAGATCATAAAGACTTCACCCAAGTCTTCCAAAAGGTTCTACTTGGCACAAACACTAATTAAAACATAAAACCACATCTAACCAGAGGCTATATGAATTATTTATTACTAAACAGGAACAAAAAGCAAGGAACAAAAATAAAATTGGGTTGCCTCCCAACAAGCGCTATCGTTTAACGCCCCTAGCTAGGCATAAAGGCAAGAATAGATCTAAGTATCATCAGCTTTGGTATGCAATCCATAAGTGGCTCTCGTAATAGATTCATAAGGCAATTTAATTTTCTTTCTAGGAAAGTGTTCCATGCCTTTCCTTAAGGGGAATTGGAATCTAATATTCCCTTCCTTCATATCAATAATTGCACCAATCGTTCTAAGGAAAGGTCTACCAAGAATAATAGGACATGTAGGATTGCAATCTATATCAAGAACAATGAAATCTGCAGGCACATAATTCTTATTTGCAACAATAAGAACATCATTAATCCTTCCCATAGGTTTCTTAATGGTGGAATCCGCAAGATGCGAATTTAGAGAACAATCATCAAATTCGCGGAAACCTAACACATCACACAAAGTTTTTGGAATCGTGGAAACACTAGAACCCAAATCACACAAAGCATAGCATTCATGATCTTTAATTTTAATTTTAATAGTAGGTTCCCACTCATCATAAAGTTTTCTAGGGATAGAAACTTCTAATTCAAGCTTTTCTTCATAAGATTGCATTAAAGCATCAACGATATGTTTAGTAAAAGCTTTATTTTGACTATAAGCATGAGGAGAATTTAGCACGGATTGCAACAAGGAAATGCAATCTATCAAAGAGGAATTGTTATAATTAAACTCCTTGAAATCCAAAATAGTGGGTTCATTGCTATGTAAAGTTTTGACCTCTTCAATCCCACTTTTACCAATTTTTGCATCAAGATCTAAAAACTCCGAATCATTGGGACGCCTTTTAACTAAAGTTGACTCATCTCCAGTCCCATAATTATCAAGATTAATATTTCAAAACAAAGATTTAATAGGATACACATCAATCACTTTTAGATCTTCATCATTATTATCATGAAAACTGGAAGAACACGCTTTCACAAAGCAATCTTTTTTTGCACGCATCCTAGCGGTTCTTTCTTAGCATTCATTAATGGAAATTCTCATGGCTTTGAGAGACTCATTGATATCATGCTTAGGTGGAATAGATCTAAGTTTCAAAGAATCAACATCAAGAGAAATTCTATCCACGTTCCTAGCCAACTCATCAATCTTAGGCAATTTTTCTTCAAGCAAAGCATTGAAATTCTTTTGCGAAATCATAAATTCTTTAACACTAGTCTCAAAATCAGAGGTCATCTTATTGAAATTTCCATAAGAGTTGTTGTAGAAATTACCATAATTATTAGAGGAATTACTAGGGAACGACCTAGGATTAAAGTTTCCTCTATATGCGTTGTTACCAAAATTGTTCCTACCAACAAAATTCACATCCATTGATTCATTATTATTCTCCATCAAGGTAGACAAAGCCATATCATTAGGATCAGAAGAAATACTCTTATTAGCAAACAATTTCATAAGTTCATCCATCTTTCCACTCCAAACATTAATCTCTTCTATTGCATGAACCTTTTTACTAGTAGATCTTTCGGTGTGCCATTGAGAATAATTAACCATAATATTATCTAGGAGTTTAGTAGCTTCTCCGAAAGTGATTTCCATAAAAGTGCCTCCCGCAGCCGAATCTAAAAGATTTCTAGAAGCAAAATTCAATCCAGCATAAAATTTTTGTATACTCATCCAAAAATTCAAACCATGTGTAGGGCAATTATGTATCATTAATTTAATCCTCTCCCAGGCTTGTGCAACATGCTCATGATCAAGTTGCTTAAAATTCATAATACCGTTCCTAAGAGAGATGATCTTAGCGGGAGGAAAATACTTAGAGATAAAAGCATATTTGCACTTATTCCATGAATCAATACTATTTTTAGGCGAAGACGAAAACGAAGTTTTAGCACGATCTCTAAGTGAAAACGGAAATAGCTTCAATTTAACAATATCATTATCCACGTCTTTCTTCTTTTGCATATCACACAAATCAACAAAGTTGTTCAGATGGGTAGCGACATCTTCACTAGGAAGGCCAAAGAATTGATCTTTCATAACAAGATTCAGCAAAGCAGCATTAATTTCACAAGATTCAGCAAAGCAGCATTAATTTCACAAGATTCAGCATCGGTAATAGGAGCAATCGTAGTGCTAAGAAAATCATTGTTGTTGGTATTGTAAAAGTCACAATATTTAGTATTGTCTTGAGCCATCGTGACAAACAATCCAACACACAAGCACACAAGAAGCAAGCGAAAAAGAGAAGAACAGAAAAAGAGGGCAAATAAGAGAGGAAAACGAGAGGCAAATGGAAAATAATGTAATGCGCGGGATAAGAGTTTGTGATGGGTACTTAGTATGTCTTGACTTGTGTGTAGATCTCCCCGCCAACGGCGCCAGAAATGGCTCGTTGACGGGAGATCAAATATTGACTTGACTTGGTGTAAGCCTCACCGGCAACGGCGCCAGAAATCCTTCTTGCTACCTCTTGAGCATGCGTTGGTTTTCCTTTTAAGAGGAAAGGGTGATGCAGTAAAGTAGCGTAAGTATTTCCTCAGTTGAGAACCAAGGTATCAATCCAGTAGGAGACTACACTCAAATCCCTTGTACCTGCACAAACAAATAAGAACCTTGCAACCAATCCGATAAAGAGGTTGTCAATCCCTTCACGGCCACTTGCAAAAGTGAGATCTGATAGAGATAATAAGATAAATATTTTTGGTATTTTTATTGTATAGATTGAAAAGTAAAGATTGCAAAATAAACGGCGACAGAAATAGCACGTGGGCGGGAGATTAATATGATGGAAGATAGACCCGGGGCCATAGGTTTCACTAGTTGCTTCTCTCAAGATAGCATATTCTAAGGTGGGTGAACAAATTACTGTCGAGCAATGATATAAAAGCGCATAGTTATGAGAATATCTAGGCAGGATCATGTATATAGGCATCACGTCTGCGACAAGTAGACCGAAACGATTCTGCATCTACTACTATTACTCCACACATCGACCGCTATCCAGCATGCATCTAGAGTATTAAGTTCATAAGAACAGAGTAACGCATTAAGCAAGATGACATGATGTAGAGGGATAAACTCAAGCAATCTGATATAAACCCCATCTTTTAATCCTCGATGGAAACAATACAATACGTGCCTTGCTGCCCCTGCTGTCACTGGGAAAGGACACCGCAAGATTGAACCCAAAGCTAAGCACTTCTCCCATTGCAAGAAAGATCAATCTAGTAGGCCAAACCAAACTGATAATTCGAGGAGACTTGCAATGATATCAAATCATACACAAAAGAATTCAAAGAAGATTCAAATATTGTTCATATATAATCTTGATCATAAACCCACAATTCATCGGATCTCGACAAACACACCGCAAAAAGAATTACATTGAATAGATCTCCAAGAAAATCGAGGAGAACTTTGTATTGAGATCCAAAGAGAGAGAAGAAGCCATCTAGCTAATAACTATGGACCCGAAGGTCTGAGGTAAACTACTCACACATCATCGGAGAGGCTATGGTGTTGATGTAGAAGCCCTCCATGATCGATTCCCCCTCCGGTGGAGCGCCGGAAAAGGCCCCAAGATGGGATCTCACAGGTACAGAAGGTTGCGGCGGTGGAAATAGGGTTTCGTGGTGCTCTCGGATATTTTCGGGGTATATGAGTATATATAGGCGTAAGAAGTAGGTCGGTGGAGCCACGAGGGGGCCACGAGGGTGGGGACGCGCCCTCCTACCTCGTGGCCACCTTGTTTCTTCCTTGACGTCTACTCCAAGTCTCCTGGATTGTGTTTGTTCCAAAAACGATTCTCCCGAAGGTTTCATTCAGTTTGGATTCCGTTTGATATTCCATTTCTGCGAAACACTGAAATAGGCAAAAAAAGCAATTTGCACTGGGCCTTTGGTTAGTAGGTTAGTCCCAAAAATAATATAAAAGTTCATAATAAATCCCATTAAACATCCAAATCAAATAATAAAATAGCATGGAACAATAAAAATTATAGATACGTTGGAGATGTATCAAGCATCCCCAGGCTTAATTCCTGCTCGTCCTCGAGTAGGTACATGATAAAAACAGAATTTTTGATGTGGAATGCTACCTAGCATAATTCTCAATGTAATTTTCTTTATTGTGGCATGAATGTTCAGATCCGAAAGATTCAAGACAAAAGTTTAATATTGACATAAAAATAATAATACTTCAAGCATACTAACTAAGCAATTATGTCTTCTCAAAATAACGTGGCTAAATAAAGTTATCCCTACAAAATCATATAGTCTGGCTATGCTCTATCTTCATCACACAAAATATTTAAATCATGCACAACCCCGGTTTCAGCCAAGCAATTGTTTCATACTTTAGTATTCTCAAACTTTTTCAATCTTCACGCAATACAAGAGCATGAGCCATGGACATAGCACTATATGTGGAACAGAATGGTGGTTGTGGAGAAGACAAAAAGGAGAAGATAGTCTCACATCAACTAGGCGTATCAACATGCTATGGAGATGCCCATCAATAGATATCAATGTGAGTGAGTAGGTATTGCCATGCAACGGATGCACTAGAGCTATAAGTGTATGCAAGCTCAACAAAAGAAACTAAGTGGGTGTGCATCCAACTTGCTCGCTCACGAAGACCTAGGGCAATTTGAGGAAGCCCATCATTGGAATATACAGGCCAAGTTCTATAATGAAAAATTCCCACTAGTATATGAAAGTGACAAAATAAGAGACTCTCTATCATGAAGATCATGGTGCTACTTTGAAGCACAAGTGTGGAAAAAGGATAGTAACATTGTCCCTTCTCTCTTTTTCTCTCATTTTTTTGGTGGGCTTCTTTGGCCTCTCTTTTTTCATTTGTATTTGGGCTTCTTTGGCCTCTTTTATTTTTCATAAAGTCCGGAGACTCATCCCAACTTGTGAGGGAATCATAGCTTCCATCATCCTTTCCTCACTGGGACAATGCTCTAATAATGAAGATCATCACACTTTTATTTACTTACAACTCAAGAATTACAACTCGATACTTAGAACAAAATATGACTCTATGTGAATGCCTCCGGCGGTGTACCGGGATGTGCAATGAATCAAGAGTGACATGTATGAAAATTATGAATGGTGGCTTTGACACAAATACGATGTCAACTACATGATCATGCTAAGCAATATGACAATGAGGAAGCATGTCATAATAAACGGAACGGTGGAGCATGGTAATATATCTCGGAATGGCTATGGAAATGCCATAATAGGTATGTATGGTGGCTGTTTTGAGGAAGGTATATGGTGGGTTTATGGTACCGGCGAAAGTTGCGCGGTACTAGAGAGGCTAGCAATGGTGGAAGGGTGAGAGTGCGTATAATCCATGGACTCAACATTAGTCATAAAGAACTCATATACTTATTGCAAAAATCTACAAGTCATCAAAAACAAAGTATTACACGCATGCTCCTAGGGGAAGGGTTGGTAGGAGTTAACCATCGCGCGATCCCGACCTCCACACATAAGGAAGGCAATCAATAAATAAATCATGCTCCAACTTCATCACATAACGGTTCATCATACGTACATGCTACGGGAATCACAAACTTTAACACAAGTATTCCTCAAATTCACAATTACTATACTAGCATGACTCTAATATCACCATCCTCATATCTCGAAACAATCATCAATAATCAAACTTCTCATAGTATTCAATGCATTTTATATGATAGTTTTTATTATACCTAACTTGGATGCTCATCATATTAGGACTAGTTTTATAACCAAAGCAAATTACCATGCTGTTCTAAAGGACTCTCAAAATAATATAAGTGAATCATGAGAGATCAATAATTTCTATAAAATAAAACCACCACCGTGCTCTAAAAAGATATAAGCGTAGCACTAGAGCAAAATTATCTAGCTCAAAAGATATAAGTGAAGCACATAGAGTATTATAATAAATTCCGATTCATGTGTGTCTCTCTAAAAGGTGTGTACAGCATGGATGATTGTGGTAAACTAAAAAGCAAAGACTCAAATCATACAAGACGCTCCAAGCAAAACACATATCATGTGGTGAATAAAAATATAGCCTCAAGTAAAATTACCGATAAACGAAGACGAAAGAGGGGATGCCTTCCGGGGTATCCCCAAGCTTAGGCTTTTGGTTGTCCTTGAATTTTACCTTGGGGTGCCTTGGGCATCCCCAAGCTTAGGCTCTTGCCACTCCTTATTCCATAACCCATCAAATCTTTACCCAAAACTTGAAAACTTCACAACACAAAACTCAACAGAAAATCTCATGAGCTCCGTTAGTATAAGAAAACAAATCACAACTTTAAGGTACTGTAATGAACTCATTATTTATTTATATTGGTGTTAAACCTACTGTATTCCAACTTCTCTATGGTTCATAACCCCCGATACTAGCCATAGATTCATCAAAATAAGCAAACAACACACGAAAAACAGAATCTGTCAAAAACAGAACAGTCTGTAGTAATCTATATCAAACGTATACTTATGTAACTCCAACAATTCTGAAATAAATTTCTGGAAGTGAGGAATTTATCTATTAGTCATCTGCAAAAATAATCAACCTAAAAGAACTCTCTGGTAAAAAAAATGGCATCTAATCTCGTGAGAGCTAAAGTTTCTGTTTTTTACAGCAAGATCATAAAGACTTCACCCAAGTCTTCCAAAAGGTTCTACTTGGCACAAACACTAATTAAAACATAAAACCACATCTAACCAGAGGCTATATGAATTATTTATTACTAAACAGGAACAAAAAGCAAGGAACAAAAATAAAATTGGGTTGCCTCCCAACAAGCGCTATCGTTTAACGCCCCTAGCTAGGCATAAAGGCAAGAATAGATCTAAGTATCATCAGCTTTGGTATGCAATCCATAAGTGGCTCTCATAATAGATTCATAAGGAAATTTAATTTTCTTTCTAGGAAAGTGTTCCATGCCTTTCCTTAATGGGAATTGGAATCTAATATTCCCTTCCTTCATATCAATAATTGCACCAATCGTTCTAAGGAAAGGTCTACCAAGAATAATAGGACATGTTGGATTGCAATCTATATCAAGAACAATGAAATCTGCGGGCACATAATTCCTATTTGCAACAATAAGAACATCATTAATCCTTCCCATAGGTTTCTTAATGGTGGAATCCGCAAGATGCGAATTTAGAGAACAATCATCAAATTCGCGGAAACCTAACACATCACACAAAGTTTTTGGAATCGTGGAAACACTAGCACCCAAATCACACAAAGCATAGCATTCATGATCTTTAATTTTAATTTTAATAGTAGGTTCCCACTCATCATAAAGTTTTCTAGGGATACAAACTTCTAATTCAAGCTTTTCTTCATAAGATTGCATTAAAGCATCAACGATATGTTTAGTAAAAGCTTTATTTTGACTATAAGCATCAGGAGAATTTAGCACGGATTGCAACAAGGAAATGCAATCTATCAAAGAGCAATTGTTATAATTAAATTCCTTGAAATCCAAAATAGTGGGTTAATTGCTATGTAAAGTTTTGACCTCTTCAATCCCACTTTTACCAATTTTTGCATCAAGATCTAAAAACTCTGAATCATTGGGACGCCTTTTAACTAAAGTCGACTCATCTCCAGTCCCATCATTATCAAGATTAATATTGCAAAACAAATATTTAATAGGAGACACATCAATCACTTTTAGATCTTCATCATTATTATCATGAAAACTAGAAGAACACGCTTTCACAAAGCAATCTTTTTTTGCACGCATCCTAGCGGTTCTTTCTTTGCATTCATCAATGGAAATTCTCATGGATTTGAGAGACTCATTGATATCATGCTTAGGTGGAATAGATCTAAGTTTCAAATAATCAACATCAAGAGAAATTTTATCCACGTTCCTAGCCAACTCATCAATCTTAGGCAATTTTTATTCAAGCAAAGCATTGAAATTCTTTTGCGAAATCATAAATTCTTTAACACTAGTCTCAAAATCAGAGGGCATCTTATTAAAATTTTCATAAGAGTTGTTGTAGGAATTACCATAATTATTAGAGGAATTACTAGGGAACGGCCTAGGATTAAAGGTTCCTCTATATGCGTTGTTACCAAAATTGTTCCTACCAACAAAATTCACATCCATAGATTCATTATTATTCTCCATCAAGGTAGACAAAGTCATATCATTAGGATCAGAAGAAATACTCTTATTAGCAAACAATTTCATAAGTTCATCCATCTTTCCACTCAAAACACTAATCTCTTCTATTGCATGAACCTTTTTACTAGTAGATCTTCGGTGTGCCATTGAGAATACTTAACCATAATATTATCTGGGAGTTTAGTAGCTTCTCCTAAAGTGATTTCCATAAAAGTGCCTCCCGTGGCCCAATCTAAAAGATTTCTAGAAGCAAAATTCAATCCAGCATAAAAAAATTGTATAATCATCCATAAATTCAAACCATGTGTTGGGAAATTACGTATCATTAATTTCATCCTCTCCCAAGCTTGTGCAACATGCTCATGATCAAGTTGCTTAAAATTCATAATATCGTTCCTAAGAGAGATGATCTTAGCGAGAGGAAAATACTTAGAGATAAAAGCATCTTTGCACTTATTCCATGAATCAATACTATTTTTAGGCAAAGACGAAAACCAAGTTTTAGCACGATCTCTAAGCGAAAACGGAAATAGCTTCAATTTAACAATATCATTATCCACGTATTTCTTCTTTTGCATATCACACAAATCAACAAAGTTGTTCAGATGGGTAGCGGCATCTTCACTAGGAAGGACAGAGAATTGATCTTTCATAACAAGATTCAGCAAAGCAGCATTAATTTCACAAGATTCATCATCGGTAATAGGAGCAATAGGAGTGCTAAGAAAATCATTGTTGTTGGTATTGGAAAAGTCACACAATTTAGTATTGTCTTGAGCCATCATGACAAACAATCCAACACACAAGCACACAAGAAGCAAGCGGAAAAGAGATGAACACAAAAGAGGGCGAATAAAACGGCAGAGGTGAAGTGGGGGAGAGGAAAACGAGAGGCAAATGGCTAATAATGTAATGCGAGGGATAAGAGTTTGTGATGGGTACTTGGTATGTCTTGACTTGTGCGTAGATCTCCCCAGCAATGGCGCCAGAAATGGCCCGTTGACGGGAGATCAAATCTTGACTTGACTTGGTGTAAGCCTCCCCGGCAATGGCGCCAGAAATCCTTCTTGCTACCTCTTGAGAATGCGTTGGTTTTTGAGAACCAAGGTATCAATCCAGTAGGAGACTACACTCAAATCCCTTGTACCTGCACAAACAAATAAGAACCTTGCAACCAATGCGATAAAGGGGTTGTCAATCCCTTCACGGCCACTTGCAAAAGTGAGATCTGATAGAGATAATAAGATAAATATTTTTGGTATTTTTATTGTATAGATTGAAAAGTAAAGATTGCAAAATAAACGGCGACAGAAATAGCACGTTGGCGGGAGATTAATATGATGGAAGATAGACCCGGGGCCATACGTTTCACTAGTGGCTTCTCTCAAGATAGCATATTCTACGGTGGGTGAACAAATTAATGCCGAGCAATTGATAGAAAAGCGCATAGTTATGAGAATATCTAGGCATGATCATGTATATAGGCATCACGTCCGCGACAAGTAGACCGAAACGATTCTGCATCTACTACTACTACTCCACACATCGACCGCTATCCAGCATGCATCTAGAGTATTAAGTTCATAAGAACAGAGTAACGCATTAAGCAAAATGACATGATGTAGAGGGATAAACTGAAGCAATATGATATAAACCCCATCTTTTTATCCTCGATGGCAACAATACAATATGTGCCTGTCTGCCCCTGCTGTCACTAGGAAAGGACACCGCAAGATTGTACCCAAAGCTAAGCACTTCTCCCATTGCAAGAAAGATCAATCTAGTAGGCCAAACCAAACTGATAATTCAAAGAGACTTGCAAAGATATCAAATCATACATAAAAGAATTCGGAGAAGATTCAAATATTGTTCATAGATAATCTTGATCATAAACCCACAATTCATTAGATCTCGACAAACACACCGCAAAAAGAATTACATCGAACAGATCTCCAAGAAGATCGAGGAGAACCTTGTATTGAGATCCAAAGAGAGAGAAGAAGCCATCTAGCTAATAACTATGGACCCGAAGGTCTGAGGTAAGCTACTCACACATCATCGGAGAGGCTATGTTGTTGATGTAGAAGCCCTCCGTGATCGATTCCCCCTCCGACGGAGCACCGGAAAAGGCCGCAAGATGGGATCTCACGGGTACAGAAGCATTGATCATGATGCCATGATTGAGATCATGCGCCACATGGGATTTAATGAAAAGTGGCTTGGATGGATTAAGTGCATCTTTGCCTCGGGAAAGTCAGCTGTCTTACTTAATGGCATACCCAGGAGACAGTTTCATTGCAAATGTGGTGTTCGCCAAGGTGACCCTTTGTCCCCCCTCATTTTTGTCCTAGCCGCGGATCTGCTACAAGCTGCAATTAGTGATGCATTTGCTCGAGACCTCATCAAGTTACCCTTCCCATGCACTACCTAAACTGAATACCCTGTTATTCAATATGCGGACGACACGATCCTTGCAATGCCGGCTTGTCCCACGCAGGCTACAATCATCAAAGGCATTCTGACCGACTATGCCACTTCTATTGGCTTAAAAATAAACTTCCACAAATCCACACTAGTCCCGATCAACTGTGATGAAACTCTTTACAACAACCTGGCGCATATTTTTGGATGTGTGGTGGGAAAGATGCCATTTACGTACCTCGGCCTCCCCATGGGGACTACTAAACCTTCCATGCACGATCTCATGCCTCTGGTTTGTCGGCTGGAAAGGAGGTTATCTGCCACACTGAATATGATATCCTACGGTGGCAAGCTATCCCTGCTCAACTCAGTTATTACCTCCCTGCTCATTTTCGCTATGTGCACACTCAAGCTTCCAGTTGGAATTGTTGAACTTTTGGACAAGATAAGAAGAAAATGTCTGTGGACAAAGAAAACGGATCAAGGTGACAAATGCACTTCCCTAGCTGCATGGGATATGGTCTTCAAGCCAAAAAGATGTGGTGGTCTTGGGGTTCTAAATCTTAAAATCCAGAATGAGGCCCTTCTACTCAAGTTCCTTCATAAGTTTTACAATCATTGCAATCTACCCTGGGTGGAGATGATTTGGAACTCTTATTACACCTCCCGGATACCCCATGCAACCGATCTTTATGGTTCCTTCTGGTGGCGGGACGTTTCAAAGTTAATGCCTATGTATAGAGGAATCACCCAGGTGAATGTGAATAATGGTGCAACCATGCTCTTCTGGAAAGATATGTGGATGGGTCAAATCCTGGCTGAAACCCACCCACGCGCCTTCTCTTTTGCAAAGGATGAAGACATCTCTGTTGCTGCGTTTCTGGGAACCACCAGTTTGCAAGAAACGTTTCACCTGCCTTTGTCTGAGTAGGCACACGCTGAAACCAGAGACTTACAGCACTTGACCTCAGACGTTCATCTCGAAGATCAACTAATACATGATGAATGGATCTACACCTGGGGTTCCAACTTCTACACGGCCAACAAATTTTATGATTTCTACTTCAGGGACATCCAAGCTCACCCTGCATTTTCGTGGCTATGGAAGTCAAAAACCACGAAGAAACTCAAAGTTTTTGGGTGGCTCCTACTTTCGGAAAGGCTGAACACCAGAAGCATGTTAAAACGCAGACATTATAACATTGGTAACACTTTCGGCTGCCTGCTTTGCCCTACATGCAATGATGAAACAGTGGAGCACCTATTCTTTGAATGTCCCTTTAGCTTGCATTGTTGGGCCAAAATTGGAATGCAAGGGACCACTCAAGGCAATAGGTTGGACTGGGTGGAATCTGCTAAAACTTCTTGGAACAGACCCTTATTTGTGGAGATTCTCCTTCAATCTGCTTGGAGCATTTGGAAAGAAAGGAACAATATACACTTTCGAGGCATAACCCCATCCACAAGCTCCTGGCTCTCTAGATTTAAAGAAGACCTAGCTCTCCTTACCTATAGGGTGGGAGATAAGAATAAACCACTACAAAAAAAAGACACATCCGTGACATTTTGGGCCGAACGATTTTGTTTTGTCATACATATTGTGACGATAATTGTGACAATAATTGCGACAAAACCCGGTATCATCATAGATGTGGTGGGCTCCTAGTTCTATGACAAAAAATCATGACAGAAAATGGGCTTTTTGTCCTGGGCGGGCCGGAGACGCAGCTGCATGACATTCTTTGGGCCGTCCATGACGGAAAATACCGTGGTAGAAGCGAGGGCGAGGAAAATTTCGGGGAGTTCCCGGTTATGGTGGGAGGTCGGGGGCCGAGCGATGCGCGTTTCTCTCGTACACATACGCGCGTGTGTGCGAGGCGTTGGCTCTAACTGAACCCGAGCGAGGCGTTGGGCTCTAACTGAACCCGAGTGATTGCACTGTAGGCTACGCGTTACTGAACCCGAGCGATCGATCGTTGGCTGTTAACTGAACCCGATCGAGCGATTCCTTCGCTACTGCTGCTAACTGAAGCCGATCGATCCTGCCTCTGGATGAACAGTGAGCGTTGCTAGGGGGGTTTGGATGAACAGTTCCCGATGGGGGTGGATGAACAGGACCCCGTGGTGTTGCCTCTGGATGAACAGGACCCCGATTGATCGAGCCGGTTGGGGCTGGATGAACAGGACCCCGTGGAGGGCAGGATGAACAGGACCACCCCGTGGAGGGCAGAATGAACAGTAGACGGCGGAGGGCTGGATGAACAATAGCCCGTGGAGGGGTGGTTGAATAGGAGCCCGTGGAGAGGGCTGGTTGAACAGTAGCCGATGGAGTAGCGCGTGGTGGAGGCTGGATGAACAGGAGCCCGTGGATGAACAGTCGCAGGTGGAGACTGGAGGAGGTCGACGGTGGATGAACAGTAGCCCGTGGAAGCGGGAGGGGGTCGACGGTGGAGATGATTAGTGTCCCGTGGAGTCCCGTTTTGCGGTACGCCACACCCCTCCCGATGAACAGGACCCCCGTTTCGACCGTAGCGCTCCAACACAAGTCGTTTCCTCCATTTTGCGGTACGCCGCACCCCTCCCGATCAACAGGACCCCCGTTTCGACCGTAGGAGGTCCCTTTCCTCTGTTTTGCGGTATGCCAGACCCCTCCCGATGAACAGGATCCCATTTCAAACGTGGCTGGTCGAACACAAGGCCGTTTCCTCCGTTCTGCGGTACTCCAGGCCTCGTTTCCATCAGCTGTTCCGTCCAGTCCCTCCCGATGAACACGATGACGCATTCCGTTCCGACCCAGCCGGTTGGCTCCCCATGAACACGACGACGACGTTGTTTCTCCGTTCCGACCCAGCCATGTACATGAGCCCTGGCCGTACGTATGCGCGAGTAGGCATTCGAGACCCTGTACGTACGTGTACATGCTACGTGCGCGCCTGTACTACGACACGTGCGCGCCTCTACGTCGACCAGTATGTATGTACACGTTCGCGACCAGAATGACAATGCTACGTACGCTTCGACCAGGTGGGTCCCGACTGTCAGGCACTTCCTTGCCTGCGAAGATGTAGCTGGTGGGTCCCAGCAGTCAGGGGGGCGAATCATTTTTTTTGCCCGGACGCACTTCCTTGCGTGCGAAGATGTAGCTGGTGGGTCCCAACAGTCAG
Organism: Triticum aestivum; assembly: GCF_018294505.1. Lineage (NCBI taxonomy): Eukaryota > Viridiplantae > Streptophyta > Magnoliopsida > Poales > Poaceae > Triticum > Triticum aestivum. The sequence goes on along the minus strand of NC_057799.1, from coordinate 575,841,910 downwards.
GGGGAAATGTTTTTTCGCGAAATACAGTGGCCCGTCCGGTGGGTCCCAGCTGTCAGGTGGAGGAATCATTATTTTCCGTGCAATAAGGAGGCACCTCCTTGCTGCAGTCGTGGACCCAGCTGTCAGCCTCTCCACGTACAGTCCACGTCCGATGGAAGTCGTTCCTTGACCAGGTTGACCACGCAGCGCCGAGAGCACCAGGGCGGTGGACAACGGCGAGGCCTAGGAAGGGGACGACGGGGAGCCGGGGAAGACAAGGCAGTGGAAGCCCGCACGGAGAGGAGAACGAGGGTTCACTGGTTCGGCTGCGGTGTGAGGCTGCCGTCGCCGCAGGGCCTGGCCAGCGGTGGGAATAGTAGGGGGCGATGAGGCCTCCGCGGCAGCACAGCCAGCCGCGGGAGGCAGGAGCATGCGGCACGACCGGCGCTGCTTTGGGCGGCTGGAGCAAGAAGACCAGAGGTTGAAGAAGCACTACGGCCGTTGGATGGACATCGTACGGTCACTGGAGCTAGAATCGTTCATATTGACTAAAGTTGACAAAGGCCCCCGTCCCAGTCAACTTAGTAGGCCCACAAGTCAGCCTCCCACCTAGGTGGGTCCCAGCTAGCAGGGGGAGTATTCATTTTTTTTGTGCGTAATAAGGAGGCACTTCCTTGCGTGCGAAGATATAGCTAGTGGGTCCGAGCTGTCAGCGGCGGTAACGTTTTTTTCGCGAAATACAGAGGCCCTTTCAGTGGGTCCCTGATGTCAGGTGGAGGAATCATTATTTTGCGCGTAATAAGGAGGCATTTCCTTGCGTGCGGCCGTGGACCCAGCTGTAGGCCTCTCCACGTACAGTCCACTTCAGATGCATGTCGGTCGTTGACCACGTTGACCAGGCCGCGCCGAGAGCACCGGGGCGGTGGACGACGGCGAGGCCTAGGAAGGGAACGACACGGATGCAGGGAAGACTCGGCAGTTGTTTCCCACGTGGAGGGGGTACGACTGTACGAGGGTTTACTGGTTCGTCTGCCGTCGCCGGAGAATAACAGCAGGTGTGGGTGAGTAGAGGGATGGCTGGGCCAACGATGGGAGTACGGTGGGGCGGTGAGGCCTGCGCGGCAGCAGAGCTGGCCGCGGGGAGGAGGGAGCAGGCAGTCCCGCCGGCGCTTGTTTGAGCGGCTGGAGCAGGAATAGCAGAGATTGAAGAAGCACGACGGCCGTTGGATGGCCATCCAACAGTTAGTGCTTGTGCGTCAACCTTTTTTTTAAGGAAAGCCTCAAATCTGTGGAAAACAGCATACAGCCCGTCTGCCATTATTTCTAATAATTTACAGCCCATTTGCTAATTATTAAGGTTTTTTTTGGAGCCCATATTCTTTTTGTTAGCATTACAGCCCATATTGTGGCCACGGTTAAAAAATTATACGAAATTTTGCATATTTCGGTGCGGTCCGAACTGTTTTTAATCCCAAAATTTCGACTCACATTCAAACTGATTTTAAAAATAAATGTATATCAATATAAAATCCAACAAATTCTCCACGCATAAAAATTAATGTAATTTAAAATCTTGAAATGAAAAAAAAATTGAAACTAATTGCCGGTTTGATGTGTTTTAAAAATGTACATCCTATTTCTCATTACTGATGGGCCATTTTCTCGGCCAGCCGAATGAAAGCTCTCCTCGTCTTGAAAGATTTGCAACCCAACAGGCCTGACAAAGAGACTTACTTGGCAAATCACAAAAAAACTGGGCTGTGGCCGTGGACCCAGCTGTCAGCCTCTAAACGTATAGTACTCTTCCGATGGAAGTCGTTCCTTGACCAGGTTAACCACGCGGCACGGAGAGCACCATGGCGTTGGACGACGGCAAGGCCCAGGAAGGGGACGACGCCGAGCCGGGGAAGACGCGGCAGTGGAAGCCCGTGCGGAGAGGAGTATGAGGGTTCACTGGTTCGGCTGCGGTGTGAGGCTGCCGTCGCCGCAGGGCCTGGCCAGCGGTGGGAATAGTAGGGGGCGATGAGGCCTCCGCGGCAGCACAGCCAGCCGCGGGAGGCAGGAGCATGCGGCACGACCGGCGCTGCTTTGGGCGGCTGGAGCAAGAAGACTAGAGGTTGAAGAAGCACTACGGCCGTTGGATGGACATCGTACGGTCACTGGAGCTAGAATCGTTCATATTGACTAAAGTTGACAAAGGCCCCCGTCCCAGTCAACTTAGTAGGCCCACAAGTCAGCCTCCCACCTAGGTGGGTCCCAGCTAGCAGGGGGAGTATTCATTTTTTTTGTGCGTAATAAGGAGGCACTTCCTTGCGTGCGAAGATATAGCTAGTGGGTCCGAGCTGTCAGCGGCGGTAACGTTTTTTTTGCGAAATACAGAGGCCCTTTCAGTGGGTCCCTGATGTCAGGTGGAGGAATCATTATTTTGCGCGTAATAAGGAGGCATTTCCTTGCGTGCGGCCGTGGACCCAGCTGTCGGCCTCTCCACGTACAGTCCACTTCAGATGCATGTCGGTCGTTGACCACGTTGACCAGGCCGCGCCGAGAGCACCGGGGCGGTGGACGACGGCGAGGCCTAGGAAGGGAACGACACGGATGCAGGGAAGACTCGGCAGTTGTTTCCCACGTGGAGGGGGTACGACTGTACGAGGGTTTACTGGTTCGTCTGCCGTCGCCGGAGAATAACAGCAGGTGTGGGTGAGTAGAGGGATGGCTAGGCCACCGATGGGAGTACGGTGGGGCGGTGAGGCCTGCGCGGCAGCAGAGCTGGCCGCGGGGAGGAGGGAGCAGGCAGTCCCGCCGGCGCTTGTTTGAGCGGCTGGAGCAGGAATAGCAGAGATTGAAGAAGCACGACGGCCGTTGGATGGCCATCCAACAGTTAGTGCTTGTGCGTCAACCTTTTTTTTAAGGAAAGCCTCAAATCTGTGGAAAACAGCATACAGCCCGTCTGCCATTATTTCTAATAATTTACAGCCCATTTGCTAATTGTTAAGGTTTTTTTTGGAGCCCATATTCTTTTTGTTAGCATTACAGCCCATATTGTGGCCACGGTTAAAAAATTATACGAAATTTTGCATATTTCGGTGCGGTCCGAACTGTTTTTAATCCCAAAATTTCGACTCACATTCAAACTGATTTTAAAAATAAATGTATATCAATATAAAATCCAACAAATTCTCCACGCATAAAAATTAATGTAATTTAAAATCTTGAAATGAAAAAAAAATTGAAACTAATTGCCGGTTTGATGTGTTTTAAAAATGTACATCCTATTTCTCATTACTGATGGGCCATTTTCTCGGCCAGCCGAATGAAAGCTCTCCTCGTCTTGAAAGATTTGCAACCCAACAGGCCTGACAAAGAGACTTACTTGGCAAATCACAAAAAAATTGGGCTGTGGCCGTGGACCCAGCTGTCAGCCTCTAAACGTATAGTACTCTTCCGATGGAAGTCGTTCCTTGACCACGTTGACCACGCGGCACGGAGAGCACCATGGCGTTGGACGACGGCAAGGCCCAGGAAGGGGACGACGCCGAGCCGGGGAAGACGCGGCAGTGGAAGCCCGTGCGGAGAGGAGTATGAGGGTTCACTGGTTCGGCTGCGGTGTGAGGCTGCCGTCGCCCCAGGGCCTGGCCAGCGGTGGGAATAGTAGGGGCGATGAGGCCTTCGCGGCAGCACAGCTGGCCACGGGAGGCAGGAGCATGCGGCACGACCGGCGCTGCTTTGGGCGGCTGGAGCAAGAAGACCAGAGGTTGAAGAAGCACTACGGTCGTTGGATGGACATCGTACGGTCACTGGAGCTAGAATCATTCATATTGACTAAAGTTGACAAAGGCCCCGTCCCAGTCAACTTAGTAGGCCCACAAGTCAGCCTCCCACCATGGTGGGTCCCAGCTAGCAGGGGGAGTATTCAGTTTTTTTGTGCGTAATAAGGAGGCACTTCCTTGCGTGCGAAGATATAGCTGGTGGGTCCGAGCTGTCAGCGGCGGTAACGTTTTTTTCGCGAAATACAGAGGCCCTTTCAGTGGGTCCCTGATGTGAGGTGGAGGAATCATTATTTTGCGCGTAATAAGGAGGCATTTCCTTGCGTGCGGCCGTGGACCCAGCTGTCGGCCTCTCCACGTACAGTCCACTTCAGATGCATGTCAGTCGTTGACCACGTTGACCAGGCCGCGCCGAGAGCACCGGGGCGGTGGACGACGGCGAGGCCTAGGAAGGGAACGACACGGAGGCAGGGAAGACTCGGCAGTTGTTTCCCACGTGGAGGGGGTACGACTGTACGAGGGTTTACTGGTTGGTCTGCCGTCGCCGGAGAATAACAGCAGGTGTGGGTGAGTAGAGGGATGGCTAGGCCAGCGATGGGAGTACGGTGGGGCGGTGAGGCTTGCACGGCAGCAGAGCCGGCCGCGGGGAGGAGGGAGCAGGCAGTCCCGCCGGGGCTTGTTTGAGCGGCTGGAGCAGGAAGAGCAGAGATTGAAGAAGCACGACGGCCGTTGGATGGCCATCCAACAGTCACTGCTTGTGCGTCAACCTTTTTTTTAAGGAAAGCCTCAAATCTGTGGAAAACAGCATACAGCCCATCTGCCATTATTTCTAATAATTTACAGCCCATTTGCTAATTATTAAGGTTTTTTTGGAGCCCATATTCTTTTTGTTAGCATTACAGCCCATATTGTGGCCATGGTTAAAAAATTATACGAAATTTTGCAATTTTCCGTGCGGTCCGAACTGTTTATCATCCCGAAATTTCGACTCACATTCAAACTGATTTTAAAAATAAATGTATATCAATATAAAATCCAACAAATTCTCCATGCATAAAAATTAATGTAATTTAAAATCTTGAAATGAAAAAAAGATGTTTGAAACTAATTGTCGGTTTGATGTGTTTTAAAAATGTACATCCCATTTCTCATTATTGATGGGCCATTTTCTCGGCCAGCCGAATGAAAGCTCTACTTGTCTTGAAAGATTTGCAGCCCAACAGGCCTGACAAAGCGACTTACTTGGCAAATCACAAAAAAACTGGGCTGTGGGCGTGGACCCAGCTGTCAGCCTCTCCACGTACAGTACTCTTCCGATGGAAGTCGTTCCTTGACCACGTTGACCACGCGGTGCGGAGAGCACCACGGCAGTGGACGAAGGCGAGGCCTAGGAAGGGGACGACGCGGAGCCGGGGAAGACGCGGCAGTGGAAGCCCGCGCGGAGAGGAGTACGAGGGTTCACTGGTTCGGCCGCGGTGTGAGGCTGCCGTCGCCGCAGGGCCTGGCCAGCGGTGGGAATAGTAGGGGCGGTGAGGCCTCCGCGGCAGCACAGCCGGCCACGGGAGGCAGGAGCATGCGGCACGACCGGCGCTGCTTTGGGCGGCTGGAGCAAGAAGACCAGAGGTTGAAGAAGCACTACGGCCGTTGGATGGACATCGTACGGTCACTTGAGCTAGAATCATTCATATTGACTAAAGTTGACAAAGGCCTCGTCCCAGTCAACTTAGTAGGCCCACAAGTCAGCCTCCCACCATGGTGGGTCCCAGCTAGCAGGGGGAGTATTCATTTTTTTTGTGCGTAATAAGGAGGCACTTCCTTGCGTGCGAAGATATAGCTGGTGGGTCCGAGCTGCCAGCGGCGGTACCGTCTTTTCCGCGAAATACAGAGGCCCTTTCGGTGTGTCCCTGATATAAGGTGGAGGAATCATTATTTTGCGCGTAATAAGAAGGCATTTCCTTGCGTGCGGCCATGGACCCAGCTGTCGGCCTCTCCACGTACAGTCCACTTCAGATGCATGTCGGTCGTTGACCACATTGACCAGGCCGCGCCGAGAGCACCAGGGCGGTGGACGACGGCGAGGCCTAGGAAGGGAACGACACGGAGGCAGGGAAGACTCGGTAGTTGTTTCCCACGCGGAGGGGAGTACGACTGTACGAGGGTTTACTGGTTCGTCTGCCGTCACCGGAGAATAACAACAGGTGTGGGTGAGTAGAGGGATGGCTAGGCCAGTGATGGGAGTACGGTGGGGCAGTGAGGCCTGCGCGGCAGCAGAGCCGCCCGCGGGGAGGAGGGAGCAAGCAGTCCCGCCGGCGCTTGTTTGAGCGGCTGGAGTAGGAAGAGTAGAGATTGAAGAAGCACGACGGCCGTTTGATGGCCATCCAACAGTCACTGCTTGTGCGTCAACCTTTTTTTTAAGGAAAGCCTCAAATCTATGGAAAACAACATACATCCCATCTGCCATTATTTCTAATAATTTACAGCCCATTTGCTAAATATTAAGGTTTTTTTGGAGCCCATATTCTTTTTGTTAGCATACCAACATGACTGCTTGAGGTCATGGTACATCTTCGTACTTCCAGGATGAATGGAAAGAAGAGAATTGTGCGCCTCGTTCATTATGACCTTCCTTAGATCACCTTTAGGAACCACAATCCGGTCCTCAAAGAATAAAGTGTCTCTGTCATCAATGCGATAGCACTTGTATTTGGAAAGACCCTTGTCGAGGCTTTGCAATCTTAGAGAAATTCTCAACGAATCTTCAGCAATAGCTTGCAAGACCAAGAAAACTGCGAAGCTGCTTGACATTCTGAGGAGGTTCCCAATTCACAATTGCAGACACCTTCTCAGGATTAACAGCGATGCCCTTGGCAGAGATGATATGACCGAGGTAAAGAACTTCATCGAGCCAAAACTCACATTTTGAAAACTTCGCATAGAATTGATACTCTCTGAGCTTGTCGAGCACCAATCGCAAATGTTTGGCATGATCCTTCTTATTCTTGGAGAAGACCAAGATATCATCGAGATACACCAGGACGAACTCATTGGTATAGGGGTTGAAGATGAAATTCATCATCCGAGAGAATGTTGGAGGAGCATTGACAAGGCCGAAAGACATGACAGTATATTCATAAGAACCAAAGCTTGTTCTGAATGCTGTCTTGGGAATATCTTCTTCACGAATGCGAATCTGATGATAACACATATGAAGGTCAAGCTTGGAGAATACTTTAGCACCTTTAAGTTGTTCGAATAGCTCATTGATGTTGGGAAGTGGATACTTGTTCTTGATTGTCTTCTTGTTCAATGGACGGTAGTCGACACAAAGTCGTTCCGAGCCATCCTTCTTCTGGACAAAAAGAACACGACAACCCCATGGAGATGAACTCGGTATGATCAAACCCAGACGCTCTTGTTCATCGAGCTGTTTCTTCAATTTTTTCAGCTCCTTGGGTCCAAGCTTGTAAGGACGCTTGCAAACGGGTTCAGTGTCGGGCTCAAGATCGATAACGAACTCAACTGGCCGGTGAGGAGGCATACCCGGAAGCTCTTCTGGAAAGACATCTTGTTACTCACAAACGACTGGAATTTGAGAAATAGCATTCAATTCACCCTTCTCATTGAGAGAAAATAACCGAATGGTTTCATCACGAGCGGCATAAATGATAACATTATCAGACGAGTGTATCAATTGAATTTCCCTAGCAGCACAATCAAGTTGACCCTTGTGCTTAGAAAGCCAGTCCATCCCGAGAATAAGATCAATATCCGAGTCACCAAGAACAATTGGAGAAGACAGAAATTTATAGTTTCCCATCTTGATGGAAACATCGGGAGCAACCAAACTAGAACTCAAACGTTTACCCGGAGAAACGACATCCATGGGTTTACCCAGATGTGAACAAGTGAATTCATGCTTGGCACAAAATGGTCTTGACATGAAACAAAGCGAAGCACCAGTATCAAATAAGACTTTTGCAGGAATATCATTAACTGAGAGATTACCCATTATCACATCAGTAGATTCCTCCGCTTGAGCTGCATTCATCATGTTCACCTTTGCAGACTTGGGATTATGCTTGACCACTGCATTGCTGGATGATCTCACAGGAGGAGGAGGCGGAAGACGCCTTTGGTTGAAGCACTTGTTAGCATAGTGACCTTTCTGCTGACACTTGTTGCAAGTCACCTCCGAGAGTGGACGATGATAAGGAGCATTCGACTTTGGAGCTTGATTCTGAGACTTGTTCTGATAGCCAGAGTTGGATGAGTGGGAAGATCCATGGCCACCTTTGTTCTTCTGCTGGTAAGGCTGACGAAACGGAGGAGGAGGAGGCAACCAGAACTTCTGTTGCTTAGCAGCCACTAGTGAGGAAGAAGAAGACTGGACTGCGTCCCTGAATCTCTTCTTAGAAGCCTCACACTTGAGATGAGCAGCCTCTTGCTTCAGAGCCATATTATAGAATTGATCAAACTGAGTAGGCTCAACAAGAATGAGAGCTAGCTGCAGATCCTCTCTAAGGCCACCTCTGAAGTGATAGATCATGCTCTTTTCATTAGGAACATCTTGTTTAGCGAAGCGAGCAAGTTTCTGAAACTGGATGTTGAATTGATACACAGACATGTTGCCTTGCTTGAGATTGCGGAAATCCTCACGCTTGCTCTCAACAACACTTTGTGGAATGTGGTGCGCTTTGAAATCCCGACAGAAGTCAGTCCAAGTGATCACACGACCTCCTCTGTAATCTTTGTATTGTTGATACCAATCAGCAGCTTGGTCCTTGAGCTGAAAAGAAGAGAACTTGACATAGTCCTCAGGCCTAACATTGCTACATTCAAAATGCTTGTTGATGTCCACGAGCCAATCATCGGCATCTGTGGCCTCGGCACGGTAGCTGAAAGACATGGGCTGATTTGCGAGAAACTGGTTGAGGGTAGCGAAGTGAGGCTGATTGTTGCCTTGGCCTTGATTTCCTTGATTGCCTTGCCCTTGGGTGCGTTCTTGCAAGAGTTGCAGAATCATCTGAGCATTGGCGTTGGTGGCTGCCATGATAGCTTGCCATGCCTTCGGAGGCGGAGGTGGTGGCGGAGGGTTCGCCTGACTCCCTTCATTGCGTTCCGGATTCTGACGCGTTGGCGGAGCCATCCTGAAGAGGGTGACATCCATTAACATCTTGATAGACAGATAGGCAGATAGACAAGTTGAATCAACGGATAGAAATTGCAACGTATAGTCTTCACAATAAACATTCGAACGAGGATGAACGAATGAATTCCATAGTAAATCATCACACTTCCATTAAGTTGAGAAGCCACTTAGAAAAGGGTATGGAATCAACATTTGACTTCGAAGCAACTCGAATACCACAATTCAAAACAAAACAAAGTATTGGCTTGCAGAATAAGCCGGAACAAACATATGATACAGATTCCGTCCGAAGTTTTCGTGGTGGGTCCCACACGGGCTCGATCGTACATCACCATCATGTGCAAGGCAGTGCACATGACATACGAAGTGTCCCCGAGTCGGCATAGCCAAGGACTCTTTAAGACACTACGAGACCACTGTAAAACCAACCGTGGAAAGGCGGACCACTAGACGTCGAACCCCAATCTCATATCATGCGTCTGTCGGAAAGATATCCTAGGAGCTACTTGAATTCCCACTTATAAACTCCCGAAACTTTCTGGTTATGCAATCTGGTGTTGGGGATACAGGGGACACAAAATATATCACCCAAACTAGCAATCCCTAGATCCAGCTGTATCCATCCATCAACACATAACCAAGAAACCTTCGGAAATCGTGTACCTCAACCTTCGAAAAGCATCCGTTATACGAGTTATGGCAATACTCCCGAACTCCCGCCCCAGTACTGGGTGGCGTCGAGGTGATCTCACCAACAACTGCATAAAAGAGATTTCGATGTCGGCGAAACTCAGGTATTCCAGAACTGCAACGATAAAATTGTGACGACAACACCTCGGAGCTCAACTCCCCGAGACACTGGCACAACCCCTAAATGTCAGGAGGCACCAAGAACAATGTTCTCGTAACAAAACCATCGATACGATTCCAAGATACCCGCGTGATCCTAATTTTTTTTTGTGAAATTTGAGGAGAGAATAGTCAAAACTTCTACGTCAGGAGACCTCACCAGAGCGACGAAGGGACTGAGGAGTAAAAAGAATCCTACTCTGCGATATATATAATCCTAAGACTCAAAACATTTTTGTTCTAGACTCAACAACGCCAGCGATTCGATCAAGCAGGGGGCTCCTAAGTCGGGGATGGCTCTGATTACCAACTTGTAACGCCCACGATGCGGCTATATCTCCCACGTGTCGAGGCACAACTTAGAGGCATAACCGCATTGTGGTTTTGTCACAAGAAGGGTCATCTTCACACAATCCCATGTAATGAACAAGAATGGGATAACGAGAGTTGGCTTACAATCGCCACTTCACACAATACATAAATTAATTCATACATCATCCAAAATCCACACAAAGACCGACTACGGTCAAAACCAAATGAAAATAAGATAACCCCAAATGTTAGATCCCCGGTCGTCCCAACTGGGCTCCTCTACTGATCATCAGGAAAAGAAACATAGTAACGACCACGTTCCTCATCGAACTTCCACTTGAGCTCGGTTGCGTCATCTGCACTGGCATCGTCGGCACCTGCAACTGTTTTGGTAGAATCTGTGAGTCATGAGGACTCAGCAATCTCACACCCGCGAGATCAAGACTATTTAAGCTTATAGGAAAAGATGGTGTAATGAGGTGGAGCTGTAGCAAGCACTAAGCATATATGGTGGCTAACATACGCAAATGAGAGCGAGAAGAGAGGCAACGCAACGGTCGTGAAGCTAGAAATGATCAAGAAGTGATCCTGAAACTACTTACGTTCATGCACAACACAAACCGTGTTCACATCCCGAACTCCGCCGAGAAGAGACCATCACGGCTACACACACGGTTGATGTATTTTAATTAAGTCAAGTGACAAGTTCTCTACAACCGGACATTAACAAATTCCCATCTACCTCATAACCGCGGGCACGGCTTTCGAAAGATAATACCCTGTAAGGGTGTCCCAACTTAGCCCATTATAAGCTCTCACGATCAACGAAGGATAAACCTTCTCCCGAGAAGACCCGATCAGTCTCGGAATCCCGGTTTACAAGACATTTCGACAATGGTAAAACAAGACCAGCAAAGCCGCCCGATGCGCCGACAAATCCCGATAGGAGCTGCACATATCTCGTTCTCAGGGCACACCGGATAAGTCAAGCTACGAGTAAAACCAGACCTTGAGTTTCCCCGAGGTGGCCCCGCAGGCTGCTCGGTTCGGACCAACACTCGAAGGAGCACTGGCCCGGGGGGGTTAAATAAAGATGACCCTCGGGCTCGCGAAAACCCAAGGGAAAAGGCTTAGGTGGAAAATGGTAAAACCAAGGTTGGGCCTTGCTAGAGGAGTTTTATTCAAGGCGAACTGTCAAGGGGGTCCCATAAATCACCCAACCGCGTAAGGAACGCAAACTCAAGGAACATAATACCGGTATGACGGAAACTAGGGCGGCAAGAGTGGAACAAAACACCAGGCATAAGGCCGAGCCTTCCACCCTTTACCAAATATATATAGGTGCATTAATTAAATAAGAGATATTGTGATATTCCAAAATATCCATGTTCCAATATGGAACCAACTTCAACTTCACCTGCAACTAACAACGCTATAAGAAGGGCTGAGCAAAAGCGGTAACTTAGCCAAACAATGGTTTGCTAGGAAAGGATGGTTAGAGGCTTGACATGGCAATATGGGAGGCATGATATAGCAAGTGTTAGGTAGCACAGCAGGGCAATAGAACGAACAACTTGCAAAGCAAAGATAGAAGTGATTTCGAGGGTATGGTCATCTTGCCTGCAAGGTTCTCAGAGTTGTCGAAAGCTTGATCCTCGTAAGCGTACTCAACAGGTTCCTCGTTCACGAACTCGTCTCCCAGCTCTACCCACAGCAAGAACAGAAGCAATGGAACCACAATCAATCACGGGAAATGCACAAGCAACATGATGCAAAACATTTATGATATGCGAGATGTGGTATGCGATGCATATGCGTGCTCCGGAAGAAAAATGATGAACAAGGCAGTAACTTGGAAAACCAAGCATGCCACTGGAAAGATGAGATGATTTCAGTCGAAATCGATATAAAGATCACCGGAAACGGATGCACGGTTTGCAAATGGCAAGCAGAACAAGAATGACACGAATCTGTGATTAACAGCATGATAGCACTTAGAATACATCAAGTAACTAAGCTACAGCACTCCAACATAGCAACAAAGAATATGGCAGTAACCTACAGGAGATGCTTGACAAAAGATGAACACTGAGATACGGCTAGATCACAACATAACAGGTTCAAACACGCATGGCAAAAGAGCACGAAATCAACATTCTACAGGAACTTAACATAGCACAACAAGGCATGGCATGAATCTACTAAATGCATAGAACAAAAGTCCCTTAGTGACCATAAGCCAAAAAGGACCAGAAGATATGATGGCAACCATGTAAACATAGCAAGTTTCGTTAACAGGCTTCAGACTTAGCAGAAAACAGAGCATGGCAGAAACAGACATTATGAAGGCATCTTTGTGAGCTTGATGCACTCACCACAAAGCAATGCATGAAAAAACAAGCATACCTACAGCAAGATGGCATGTTTATGAAGCTATCCAAGAGCAAATACATAGCGTGTATGAAACAACTACAACAACCTTGGCAAAATTGAATAACACGTAAACAATCTGCCAGGAACATTTTATAGCAAAAGTAGAGCAAGATTAAGACATGCGATAGCACTCCATAATTGCAAACAGGGGCATAGATGGATAGATAACAACTATACCTACAAAACATCCTTACTGAACATCTCCAAAAGGAGCATGGATCTCTCTGTAGACACATGGATACATAGCAACAAAATAACAACAGTCACAGACTTAGCAAAATTACTAAGTCTCTGAAATCAGAAACATCACGAAGCCTAGTTTGCATGCTTGTGCTAGTCACCACATAGATCAAAAAAAATACATGGCATACACCTCTATAAATATGGAATAACACACACCAAAACACATGTAGAGCTCATGCCCATAAGATGCACACATCAATAGCAACAAAAATAACAAATCCTCAAGTTCTGATAAGTAACAGCAGTTAACAGCAATTAGCACTCTTGCACCAGAGATTTGGGCATCAAGATGGACTCAAATGAACATGGCACAATGGAACGAAATGAAGAGCATCTTGAGACAAACATTTCTTATATTACACACACGAAACGGAGCTATATGCAGGGAGTTACGATGCAATGAACAGGAGCACATTATTCAAAAATATCGGGACTTAGAGCATTTCGGGAGGGGGAAGAAGTCAACGCACTGTGGAGATCTGGATCGGGCGCTCGGTGGCGGCGCGAGCTCGCCGGAGCAGAGGCTGGCGCGGCGGAGGAGATGAGGGGGAGGAAGACGGCGGCGATGGGCGGCACCGGGCGCGGACGGGCGGCGGGGGAAGGCGACGCGGCGGCGGCGGCGACTGTGGCGAGGCGGCGAAGGCGGCGAGGCG
>NC_057799.1:575818622-575828039 GCF_018294505.1 Triticum aestivum | reverse complement strand
CGGCGAGACGGGCCGGGGGGGCCCCGCGCGGGCTTGAGCGGGCCACGGGCGGCGGCGGCGCCGGCTGCCACGTGGCAGGCTGGGGTTGGTTGCGGACGTGTCCGGCGGCGCGGAGGAGCGGGGTTAGGGTTTGGACTGCGAGAAAATTCGGAGGGGGACACATATATATTGGTAGAGGGAGGTAGGAGGCTCCAAATGGAGTGCGGTTTTCGCCCACACGATCGTGATCGAACGACGTAGAGCATGGAGGAGACTTAGAGGGTTTTGGGCTGTTTGGAGGGGGGTTTTGCTGCAACACACAAAAGGACTTTGCGGTTACCCGGTTAACCGTTGGAGCATCAAAGGACCTCCAGATGGCACGAAACTTGACAGGTGGTATACCAAGGCCACTTGGCAAGCCTCGGTCCATTCCGAGAACGTTCAACACCCGCTCATGAAAAGAAACAAGAGGGGTGCGTCGGAGGAGGTGGGAGTGTCAGATTGCAAAACGGACAACGGGGAAAATTCTCGGATGCATGAGACGAACACGTATGCAAATGAGATGCTCATGATGACAGGATATGAGATGCATGACATGAACAAAATGCAAAATGAAAAACAAAACCCAACCATGGAGGAAATATCATAACACATAGCCGAAAATGGCAAGAGTCGGAGTTATAAATATGGAAAGTTACATCCGGGGTGTTACAGCCGTGGACCCAGCTGTCGGCCTCTCCACGTACAGTCCACTTCAGATGCATGTCGGTTGTTGACCACGTTGACCAGGCTGCGCCGAGAGCACCAGGGCGGTGGACGATGGCGAGGCCTAGGAAGGGAACGACACGGAGGCAGGGAAGACTCGGCAGTTGTTTCCCACGCGGAGGGGAGTACGACTGTACGAGGGTTTACTGGTTCGTCTGCCGTCGCCGGAGAATAACAGCAGGTGTGGGTGAGTAGAGGGATGGCTAGGCCAGCGATGGGAGTACGGTGGGGCGGTGAGGCCTGCGCGGCAGCAGAGCCGGCCGCGGGGAGGAGGGAGCAGGCAGTCCCGCCGGCGCTTGTTTGAGCGGCTGGAGCAGGAAGAGCAGAGATTGAAGAAGCACGGCGGCCGTTGGGTGGCCATCCAACAGTCACTGCTTGTGCGTCAACCTTTTTTTTAGGAAAACCTCAAATCTATGGAAAACAGCATACAGCCCATCTGCAATTATTTCTAATAATTTACAGCGCATTTGCTAATTATTAAGGTTTTTTTTGGAGCCCATATTCTTTTTATTAGCATTACAGCCCATATTGTGGCCACGGTTAAAAAATTATACGAAATTTTGCATATTTCGGTGCGGTCCGAACTGTTTTTAATCCCGAAATTTCGACTCACATTCAAACTGATTTTAAAAATAAATGTATATCAATATAAAATCCAACAAATTCTCCACGCATAAAAATTATTGTAATTTAAAATCTCGAAATGAAAAAAAAAGATATTTCAAACTAATTGCCGGTTTGATGTGTTTTAAAAATGTACATCCCACTTCTCATTACTGATGGGCCATTTTCTCGGCCAGCCGAATGAAAGCTCTCCTCGTCTTAAAAGATTTGCAGCCCAACAGGCCTGACAAAGTGACTTACCTGGCAAATCACAAAAACACTGGGTTGTGGCCGTGGACCCAGCTGTCAGCCTCTCCACGTACAGTACTCTTCCGATGGAAGTCGTTCCTTGACCACGTTGACCACACCGCGCGGAGAGCACCACGGCGGTGGACGACGGCGAGGCCTAGGAAGGGGACGACGCGGAGCCGGGGAAGACGCGGCAGTGGAAGCCCGCGCGGAGAGGAGTACGAGGGTTCACTGGTTCGGCTGCGGTGTGAGGCTCCCGTCGCCGCAGGGCCCGGCCAGTGGTGGGAATAGTAGGGGCGGCGAGGCCTCCGCGGCAGCACAGCCGGCCACGGGAGGCAGGAGCATGCGGCACGACTGGCACTGCTTTGGGCGGCTGGAGCAAGAAGACCAGAGGTTGAAGAAGCACTACGGCCGTTGGATGGACATCGTACGGTCACTGGAGCTAGAATCGTTCATATTAACTAAAGTTGACAAAGGCCCCCGTCCTAGTCAACTTAGTAGGCCCACAAGTCAGCCTCCCACCATGGTGGGTCCCAGCTAGCAGGGGGAGTATTCATTTTTTTTGTTCGTAATAAGGAGGCACTTCCTTGCGTGCGAAGATATAGCTGGTGGGTCCGAGCTGTCAGCGGCGGTAACGTTTTTTTCGCGAAATACAGAGGCCCTTTCAGTGGGTCCCTGATGTGAGGTGGAGGAATCATTATTTTGCGCGTAATAAGGAGGCATTTCCTTGCGTGCGGCCGTGGACCCAGCTGTCGGCCTCTCCACGTACAGTCCACTTCAGATGCATGTCGGTCGTTGACCACGTTGACCAGGCCGCGCCGAGAGCACCGGGGCGGTGGACGACGGCGAGGCCTAGGAAGGGAACGACACGGAGGCAGGGAAGACTCGGCAGTTGTTTCCCACGTGGAGGGGGTACGACTGTACGAGGGTTTACTGGTTCGTCTGCCGTCGCCGGAGAATAACAGCAGGTGTGGGTGAGTAGAGGGATGGCTAGGCCAGCGATGGGAGTACGGTGGGCGGTGAGGCCTGCGCGGCAGCAGAGCCGACCGCGGGGAGGAGGGAGCAGGCAGTCCCGCCGGCGCTTGTTTGAGCGGCTGGGGCAGGAAGAGCAGAGATTGAAGAAGCACGACGGCCGTTGGATGGCCATCCAACAGTAACTGCTTGTGCGTCAACCTTTTTTTTAGGAAAGCCTCAAATCTGTGGAAAACAGCATACAGCCCATTTGCCATTATTTCTAATAATTTACAGCCCATTTGCTAATTATTAAGGTTTTTTTTGGAGCCCATATTCTTTTTGTTAGCATTACAGCCCATATTGTGGCCACGCTTAAAAATTATACGAAATTTTGCATATTTCGGTGCGGTCCGAACTGTTTTTAATCCCGAAATATCGACTCACATTCAAACTGATTTTAAAAATAAATGTATATCAATATAAAATCCAAAAAATTCTCCATGCATAAAAATTAATGTAATTTAAAATCTCGAAATAAAAAAAAGATATTTGAAACTAATTGCCGGTTTGATATGTTCTAAAAATGTACAGCCCATTTCTCATTACTGATGGGCCATTTTCTCGGCCAGCCCAATGAAAGCTCTCATCGTCTTGAAAGATTTGCAGCCCAACAGGCCTGACAAAGCGACTTACTTGGCAAATCACAAAAAACTGGGTTGTGGCCGTGGACCCAGCTGTCAGCCTCTCCACGTACGGTACTCTTCCGATGGAAGTCGTTGCTTGACCACGTTGACCACGCCGCACGGAGAGCACCACGGCGGTGGACGACGGCGAGGTCTAGGAAGGGGACGACGCGGAGCCGGGGAAGACGCGGCAGTGGAAGCCCGCGCGGAGAGGAGTACGAGGGTTCACTGGTTCGACTGCGGTGTGAGGCTCCCGTCGCCGCAGGGCCCGGCCAGCGGTGGGAATAGTAGGGGCGGTGAGGCCTCCGCGGTAGCACAGCCGGCCACGAGAGGCAGGAGCATGCGGCACGACCGGCGCTGGTTTGGGCGGTTGGAGCAAGAAGACCAGAGGTTGAAGAAGCACTACGGCCGTTGGATGGACATCGTACGGTCACTGGAGCTAGAATCGTTCATATTGACTAAGTTGACAAAGCCCTTCGTCCCCGTCAACTTAGTAGGCCCACAAGTCAGCCTCCCACAAAGGTGGGTCCCAGCTAGCCGGGGCAGCATTCATTTTTTTGTGCGTAATGAGGAGGCACTTCCGGTGGGTCCGAGCTGACAGCGGGGGGAACGTTTTATTCGCGAAATACGGTGGCCCGTCAGGTGGGTCCCAGCAGTCAGGGGGCAAACGTTTTTTTCGCAGAATACGGTGGCCCGTCTAGTGGGTCCCTGCGGTCAGTTGGAGGAATCATTATTTTCCGCGTAATAAGGAGGCACTTACTTGCTGCGGCCGTGGACCCAGCTGAGACTCTCCACGTACAGTATACT
This sequence comes from Triticum aestivum, assembly GCF_018294505.1. Taxonomy (NCBI): domain Eukaryota; kingdom Viridiplantae; phylum Streptophyta; class Magnoliopsida; order Poales; family Poaceae; genus Triticum; species Triticum aestivum. Next base: position 575,823,999 of record NC_057799.1, on the reverse strand, counting down.
TCCGATGGAAGTCGTTCCTTGACCATGTTGACCTCGTCGCGTTCCGTTGCATGCATGCGTCCATGGGCGTGGTGCGTCCCCACTGTCAGCCTCTCATGTACAGTCATCTTCCGATGACTCTCGGTTGTTGACCACGTTGACCACACCGTGCCGAGCGCACCCAGACTAGAACGACCCGGAGATGGGGAAGACGGGGCATCTTTGCCCATGTGGGAGAAAATATTGGGGGAAAACTTAGTTTACATCAAAAAAGAAAGTGGGAGAAAATTCAGAGACCTGCTGGGTCCACCTGAGGAGGGGAATATGTTGGGAGGAAGGAGATTCAAAGCACGACAGCCGAGTGAACTAGTTTTTTTACGGACAAGTGAACTAGTTTACATACATAAGCAAATAGCCACTAAAAAAGCAATCAGGAATTAATGGGTTCTTAAAAGAAATATTTCGGACAAAACAGATAATTACGACACATAGGCTAATGCATGAAACACTCAGATGATAAAGGTGCTTATAAACAGATAAAGTACAACATCTAGACCTTCCTGGCACGCTTGATCATGACGCTGCGGCTGTCCGTGTACTCGTCGGTTATGTGAAGCAGACACGCCCTCATGTCCAAGATCTGCATGTACATGTCGTAGCATGCGTATGCGTCCTTGGCCGCATAGGTTATGTAGGCTAGATTCAGAGGTACCTCCCACGTGTTCAGGTTGTCTTCTTTCATGTTGGCGTATCAGGGGTCGATGATGGTCTCAGCGAGGTCAACCACGGAGTCCTTCTCCTGCCCGTTGCTGATGATCTTGTATTGCTTCTGGATGTCGACAAGCTTGTTGCACCAGATGGCCGAATCATCGCATTCTTCCTTCTCTCCACCGTAGCGAAGGTGCAGTCGGCGCTACCGATGAAACGGGCGAATGCTCCAGAACCTGGTGCAGCCATAGGACTGAGACGAGGCAGAGCTTCACCGAGTCCGTATCGTTGGTGTACATCACATTCAACTTGGTGCATCCATAGGACTGAATGGCGAAGTCAAAGGGGAACTCCTTGCTGAAGTCCATATCCAGCAGGCTCACCCCTCGGATTGCCATTGGAGTCTCTTCGCGTGAACGAGTGTGTAGGCGGCGGCAGCAGTTCGTTTTTCAGCTCTTGGGGAACTGGATTCAACAGTAAGCTGAGTGTGTACAGGCGACAACGGTTACTACCCCTCCCTCGTCCGCCGCACGCCCGGCAGAAGATGCACCCTCGGCCACACGTCGGTTCACGAGCGGGTCTGTATTGGTACTGTAATAACAGGAGTTAGTGGTCACTTTACTTAAATTTAATTAGCTTTAATATTTATTTATACTTAAAACAAGCAATGCATTCACTCGTTCTATTAGTGCCACAGGATCAACATGCACAACAATTAGAATTATTATTCTCAGGATGCTCACGATCAGCACATTTGTCGCGCTTTCCCAAAGATAATACTACCAAGTTTGAATTGTTTGTTATGGTTGTTGTCCTCTGCATCATCATGCCGTGTTTCCCAGCTTGCAAGATTCAGAACCAACAAATAAGATCCAAATAATAAATACAACAAAGATGCCTACACATCTCATTGATTCCCAGCTTGCAAGATTCAGAACCAACAAATAAGATCCAAATAATAAGTACAACAAAGATGCCTACACATCTCGTTGATTCCCAGCTTGCAAGATTCAGAACCAACAAATAAGATTCAAATAATAAGTACAACAAAGATGCCTACACATCTCACTGATTCCCAGCTTGCAAGATTCAGAACCAACCCATTAGAGCCTTTTGATGAAGTGAATATCGGGATTAAGTCCATCTTGGCTAGCCATGTCATACAATCGAAGAACTTGGCGACTGCTCTGGACCGTCACAACATCTGTAGTTGAGTATTCCTGTTTGCACAGCGCAGATAATAAAGAGCATGATTACTATAATAGTGGCACTAGTGGAAGTCAACCTGCAGCTCCACCCGATGATTCAATTCATGCCACTTTTTCTGCAGTTCGCCAAAAATGAAGCAAAGATTGCATCATTCAGCTACGACTCATCTTGCAAAGGCTAATAAAATGTTGCACGAGATTACCAGCAGAATTTGACGGAGATTTTGGAAACTCCAATCACCATTTTGTGCAGTTCCACCAAAATTGAGAGATGTTGCCCATGTAACATTTTAGTTGAACTGCACAAGAAACTCATTCCAAAAAAGTGTTTTGTGCAGTTCACCAAAAGGTCACAATAGCAACAAGGTGAAATGGATATCCCTATCTGCACAAAAAGATAGAAAGTAAACAGTTGCTGGTCAATAAGAATATACGAAACATATACAAAATGAAAAGAAGCATCTTAATTATGTTCATGGCAATCACGCAAGGACAGTAGAAATTTTAAAACGTCAGCAATGCTTCATGTTACCAGAAGCATTACGATCAACAATGAGATTCCTCAAATATGGGATTACTTTAATGGTGGCATTGTTGGTTTACCAGACACAGTAAATCAATAGCAGCTAAAAGTTGGTTTAAGGGCATGGGACCGTGGGGACACCAGGACACTCAGCAACGTAAAGGAGCAACTTACTTATCATACTGGGGAAAACAGCAGGAGTGCCATTTGTAACATAGTTTAATTGCATCTTATCACTGGAGGCATTAGATTAACAATAACACTGGTTAGACATGTCCCTAAGGTAACAGTGTGATCGCTTCATTTTACATGCGCCCTTACATTAATAACAGCAAAAGGTTGGTATAAGGACATGCGATAGTGGACGCATCAACACAATGTACCTACAAGGGGGCATAAAGTGGTGATGCCGAGTTTGTTCATGCTATGTGAGGGCAGCAAACCTAATCCTGGAGACCTTGTACTATGTGAGGGCAGCAAATCTAATCCTGGAGACCTTTTACTATGTGAGGGCAGCAAATCTAATCCTGGAGACCTTTTACTATGTGAGGGCAGCAAATCTAATCCTGGAGACCTTTTACTATGTGAGGGCAGCAAATCTAATCCTGGAGACCTTTTACTATGTGATGGCAGCAAATCTAATCCTGGACATACTCTGTTGACTTGTCCACCAGCCGCCACTTTCTATCCTTTTTTCAACCAATAATAGATCTGTTCCTTATCCAGCTTGTATTGCGTTTTCCCATTATTTCCCTTTTCAACCAAGAGACCGGTTGGGTATCCGGTCTCTACTACTTTCACCATATTATTTCCTCTTTGAATCAAGTCCTAGATTCATGCTAAAACTTTCCCCCCTTTCTTCGTTGTTTGAACAAAGCCCTAGATTCGAATGCATGAAGTAGATTTACCTCTAATAATACTAAAAATTTAGGTGGCTTTGGAAGAGCTGATGGGAGTAGAAAAAGATGCACATGCAGACACGTGGGGAGCTGGGGCAGTAGAGCAAGGCCGCTTTCGAAGAACTTATACCTGAGGGTCGCCGGGATGTCGGCGGCGGCAAGTCGGATCTGCGGACAATACGACAGGGAGGAAGAAGGGTCAGAGGACCTCCCGAGTCGGCGTTGTGTCGGAGAGAACGGCACGGGCAGAGGATTGGGCCCCTCCGACAGCCGTGGGTTTCCTCCCTCGGCGGCGATGACCGCGTGAACGATGCACCTTTTAGTCCTCTACACACACCGGCCGGATCTGTGACCAGCGGTGAGCAGAGAGAAAATGACGCTACCACTGTCTTGTTTATATCTGGAGAGGATGAGAGAATGAAGAGAGCAACCCTAGTACAGCAAGCGCTCAGGCCCCTGCGTCCATATATAGTGGAGTGATTATCTTCTTTCTCTCCACAACAAGCGTTTCAATTTGTGTACGTGGCATTAACGAAAAGAAACTCTCTATTTAAGGTGACTACTGTACGACTCCTACTTACTACTAGTAGTACTACAGTATTGTTCACTTGTGCTCCCCGCCCCTCCATTCATTGAACAACCCCACGGGTGAATAAACATACAGTAAGTACTGTATTTATATAGAACGAACAAGCTCGAACTATTTTCGCGTAGTTAAAAGTTGAGGGCGGGGCTTTTCCCGGGCAGTACGCGCGGCAGTTTTCGGGTAAGCGGTTTGACAGAGAGGCGAGGAGGGTGAGCAAGTGGGGCTGTGCGATTTGACGGCGCGTTACTGCTGGAAAGACTTGTGATATGACCACTCACTATAGTCATGAATTACTGGCGCTCCGACCGGGGTGATGCCCCCCTTCCGTTCCGCTCTCTAATCTGGTGCATGACACGTCGACCCGGATGCTGGCTCTCCCACATGTCGGAGTAGTAAGAAGGAGCAAAGAATGATGCGGTATATACTAGTACTATACTAGAGTACTACTCAGGTCAGAGGAGTGCGAACCACGGCAGCCCAGTGAACCAGCAGTGCGAACCACGGTAGCCCAGTGAACCAGCAGTAGAAAACAATGTGGTGATATGGCCATAAAAAACAATGTGCTACGTCCACACTGTAGCATGTACAGTAACACTCCTCTTTGTTTGGATCCCTGAGTTAGAGCTAGTTTGGGTTGAAATAGCCTCAAATTGTCGAAACAAGAGGGGTTAGTTTGAGCTAGTTTGCTCTATCCCAGCTAAAAAAACTAGCCCGGTGGAGAGGTTCTAATTGGGTTAGTTATCCTCGGGCCCACTAAAAGAGAACTAAAATATCTCCCCTGCCCGCACCAGATCGCTCCCCCCCTCTTGCACAGCTCCTCTCTGTTACCCATAGGGCCGCTCGCCCTCTCTCTCCTCCGGCCGCCCTCTCCTTCCGGCCTCCGCCGCCCTACTCCGGCTGCCCTCTCCCTCCAGCCTTCGAAGGTCGCCCCGCTCCCCCTTCACCAGTCGTTTTCTTCCTCTGTCGTGCGCGGCGGCGGCGCATCTACCAGGGAGGTCGCGAGAGGGGTGAGTTTATTCGTTCCTTCTTTGTCTCACGGCAATATCATTGATCTTGCTTGCTCTAGCGCTAATTCTGATTTGGAAAAGTAGATCCTGATCAAACTTGGTATAGATTTGTGGTGCACGCATGGAATTGTTTGATGCTGCTTGAGGAGGTAATAAATCTCTCTAGAGGCCCAAAGATTCAGGTCACCTTTCTAGGTATTTCAATTTCAGGCTTGCATTATTTCTAGAGGCCCAAAGATTCAGTTCACCTTTTTAGGTATTTCAATTTCAGGCTTACATTATTTCTAGAGGCCCAAAGATTCAGTTCACCTTTCTAGGTATTTCAGTTTCAGGCTTGCATTATTTCTAGAGGCCCAAAGATTCAGTTCACCTTTCTAGGTATTTTAGTTACACGCTTGCATTATTTCTAGAGGCCCAAAGATTAAGTTCCCAGTCGGCGGCAAGCGGCCCTGCTACCCATGCCGGTG
>NC_057799.1:575726719-575818612 GCF_018294505.1 Triticum aestivum | reverse complement strand
TAGAGGCCCAAAGATTCAGTTCACCTTTTTAGGTATTTCAATTTCAGGCTTACATTATTTCTAGAGGCCCAAAGATTCAGTTCACCTTTCTAGGTATTTCAGTTTCAGGCTTGCATTATTTCTAGAGGCCCAAAGATTCAGTTCACATTTCTAGGCATTTCACTTTCAGGCTTGCATTATTTCTAGAGGCCCAAAGATTCAGTTCACCTTTCTAGGTATTTCAGTTTCAGGCTTGCATTATTTCTAGAGGCCCAAAGATTCAGTTCACCTTTCTAGGTATTTTAGTTACACGCTTGCATTATTTCTAGAGGCCCAAAGATTAAGTTCCCAGTCGGCGGCAAGCGGCCCTGCTACCCATGCCGGTGTCGACCTCAACTCACAAGGGCCGGCGTCGGAGAGGTTCCCGGGGCTTGGGCTCTATAGAGCCTTCCTCTAGAGCGACGATGGCGAGCTCCTCCCTCGGTGCGTGAGGGGCTCCGGGCTCCCTCCCTATCGTGAATGACTTCCGTGATGAGTTAGCTCATTCTTTGTTTCATGAAGTGTTTTTTTATTTTGTGAAGCTTGATTGACGACTTGTATGTTTAAGTGGGATATCTCATTTGTATGGACAAAGTAAAAATTATCATGTTTTGCATGCTTGATTTGTATAGATGGTTCGTTTATGTCAATTGTGAGCGGGAGGAGGCCACAGAAGAGCCCGCCACACCAAGAGGGTGCTTGGGTCCAATGGACTTATTTTAGTCTGACTAAAAATAGTCTCTTTAAGAGGCTAAAGTTCCAAGCACCCCTGACTAAAGAGGAGCTAAAACTAGTCTTGAGACTAAAAAAATTTAGTCAGGGGTACCCCTACTAAAATGTGGATTAGTCCTCTCTCTCCTCATTTAACTCCTCTCCTTTAACACAGGCGAGTTCTGGATTGGAGGGTTTGGAGGATAATAAATGCTCATTAACTTGATTTTAGTCACTTTAGTATTTGGATCCAAGCATGGGTGAGGCTAGCAAGTTTTAGTCCCACTACTTTTAGTCATGGAACTAAAACGTATCCAAGCACCCTCCAAATCCGGCAGGAAATAGGGTCCAAAGTAGTCAAATGATTGAGATAGAGCATTTATTGTCAATCTAACCCTGCCATCCATACACCTCTTTGGTTTAGAGTTAGTTCAGGGTTAGAATCTAACTCTAACCTCTAACTGAGTTAGAGTTCTCCTCGTCTCGGTTCATCGCCATCATACTTTCCCCATTCCTGGGTTTGCATGTAAAGTACCCTGGCATATGCTCCGAGTCGTGCATGCACTCTGACCCAGATGCTCTATGTCCCACATGTCGGCGAATGGGAGCACGTGGAAATAGCCTAGGAGTACATATAGGAGGATAAATGCATGAAATAATATGTACTGTGAAGCATAGCCCCGGTTTGAAAAGGAGACCTAAAGTGATGACAGCTATAGGTCGCACGCACCCAACTAGTGGTACTAGACATACGACTAATTTTTCCCTCAAAAAAAGAGGCACAAGTGCTCAGTACTCCTATTCTATAAACACGAGTCCCATCTGACAACAGCGTCCGTGCTACAGCTAGCTCTCCTCCCTCGTTTCTCTCTTCTAATTCTAAACTCGGCCGACGCCCGGTGGGCGGGGTGGGTTTGCTCAACTGCGGCCCCACCTCACAGTGAAAACGTTATGAATGGAATAAAAATGCCATATACTCCCTCCGTTCATAAATATAAGCCTTTTTAGATACTATTTCAAATGGAATACAGCATACAGATGTATGTAGACATAGTTTAGAGTGTAGATTCACTCATTTTGCTCCGTATGTAGTAGTCACTTGCTGGAATCTTTAGAAAGACTTATATTTGGGAACGGAGGGAGTACTATACTAATAAAACATTAAGGCCACGAGGCGATCACGTGCTGGTTACAGGAGGCAAGAAGAGATGCATCCATCGACGACGTCCACCTCCTCAACTCAGGGCGCCGGCCCACCGAACGGCGCCTAACTAGCAGCGGCTTTCGTGGCCAGGTCGATGTGCTTTTGAACAATGGCGTCCAAAGATTCCACCCGCTGGAAGAAGGCCGACGTCTTTCAGTCCTCGCTTGCCTTGTAGTGGCCTATGTAGACGATTTCCTCGTAGATGTGGATGTGCAGGTCGGCGGTTTCTTGCATGGCGAGCGCGGCCTCGAGGTGCACATTCTTCGTCGCGACCTCCGGCACCTGCAGGGTCACCAGGGCTTGAAAGAGTTCGTCACCATGGAGGCCGATGAGGGTGGCAGACAATGAGGAGCCTGGGCGCGCGGGCTGGAGCAGTATGGCAAGCTTGTCCGCGCGCTTCTTGACGGCGGTGAACTTGCGGATGGAATTGACCATCATGTCGTCCATGCGAGAGGCAAAGCCGGCTTCGGCGAGGGCTACGATGCCTGCGGTCGCCAACACAGTCTGGAAACGCTGCGTGGTGTGGGGCCGCAGGTTGGCGCCTTGGATGATTTGGCACAGCCGACTGCCGCTCGCGTCCATCGCCTCCATAGGTGTAACGCCCCAAGATCGACGCTCCAGAAGACTTCCATATATTTCGTGTTCGCCGTGTGTTTTATTTTCGTTTGTTGCATTCATCATGTCATCATGAGCATTGCATTGCATGTTTTCTAAAAAACTTGCACCCGTTGATAGTTGCCGCTTCTTCCTCGTCTCTGTTGACCTTTCTCAAGACCGACCATTCGTTTGCTGCCCGACCATTTGAGCCTCTCTACACAATACTCAAACCCCTCGCCCGTGTCCGAAAACTTCCCCGAACCCGAACCGGACTATCGTTACCATTGGGTCCGGATCATCCCCAAACATCTATAAAACATCTCCGTTTTCTTATTTGGACTCCTTAGCCTTTTTTTCGTCCGTCCGATTACGAACGTAGGGACGAGATAGCCCCTAGCCTAACCCACCCGCTATATATACTAGTCTAAACCGAGACCAAATCCCTAATTTCTAGGGATCCTCCTAGCCGCTGCCGCCACTCTCTCCCGCATCTTCATCGCGATCCTCCCAGATCCATCCCCACCACTAGCAGCCTCCGACCCTCTCCCTCTATTTCCCCAGCGAGCCAACTACCGCAGCGCAGCCGCCCGAATCCCGCAGCGCCCTCCTTCTCCTCCACGAGCCCTGCCTCGTCCCTGGCCTCCTACTCGCCTCGCCGTCCGAAGACCAGCGCCGCCGCCGACAACCACCAGGTCGCCACGCCCTTCCTTCTCTTCATTTACGCCCTGCTTCTCTCCCTCTCAACCTCTCTAATCTCTCTCGCCTCTCCCTTCTCTAGCAGGAACCCGACGCCATGGATGCTCGAGTCCCTGATCTTGCAGCGCCACCGCCTGGAGCAGCAGTGCAGCCGGTCATCCCCGTCGTTGCCGAACCTCGCCACCTCGCCGGAGCCCCAAGACCCCGCGTCAACTCCTCTGCTTCGAGTTCGACCTCACCCCTGCCTCGACCTCCACAGCCACTTCGCCGGGTCTCCACCTCTCCTCCCGTGCACCCTTCGGTGAGATCCACGCCGTTGACCCTTCCCTTTCTTTCTCTGTCTCTCTCTCCTCGCACATGTCCCTCCCTCTCTTCAAATGCAGCCATGGCCGCCCAGGGCCTTCTCCTGCCTCGATCCGTCAAGCCCGCCGCCGGGAACGACCTCCACCGCCTAGGGCCCCGGCGACCTCACCGTCCTGGCCTCCTCCGTCGCGCCGGCGAGCGCGACATTGGAGCACCGCAGGTCGCTGTGCCTCTGCCCATCCTTCTCCTCCTCTCGTTCCTTCCTGTCTATCGCTCCCTCTAATTTCTCTCTCTCTCTCTCTTGCCCAGGGAGCTGCCACCGTTCGGATCGGCGTGGATGCACGCCAGAACCGTCTCCATCTTCTTCCCGGAGCTCCACGTCACTGGAGTCCTGCGCCCCTGCTTCCCCTGCGTCCCCTGCTTCAGGTCAAGCAGCGCTCGCAGCGCTCGTCCCCTGCCTCAAGAGCGTTGACCGCGACCCGTGCCAAGGCCCAGCGCCTGCGACCAGCCAGCAGGCCAGATCTGGCCCGAGGTGAGAAGCCCACCGAAACCCACCCGCGTGGAGCGCTTGCAGCAGCTGGCCTAGTTCAGTAGATGCGGCCCGATATGTTTTTTCCTGTGCGCTATGACTTTCCTATTAGTCCAAAAACTGCATATTTACAGATTGACCCTCCATGTTCATGCATTTAATATCTCACAAACCGTGCATCGGATTAAAATGATTTATATATATAATGCTTAGAATTTCATCTAGTTTCATAATATGCTACTTTCATCCATGTTAAAAATGTTTAACTTGTTGTTTGTTTAATTTTTCATACATGCCATGTTAAAATGATTTATTTCCTAACTAATTAACCGTAGATCCGAATTTAATAAACTTTATATGTAAATGGCTTAGAAAAATGCATAGATTAACATGATGCACTTTATTTTCCTGTTTAACAACAATAAAATTTTGTTTATGGCAGAACAGTACCAAATCTAACATATGCAAATGGGGATTTTCCGGAATTGTTGTTTGTTGTTCCGGCCTCATTTAAATTTGCCTAAATAGTTAGTTTTCATATGCTTCACCCCTTGCCATGTTTAATAACATTTAATATTGTTGGGTACATAAACAAGAGAGAACTAAATAATTGATGTGGTGTTTCTTCAATGTGCAACTTGTTGCATATTGAGCTCCACTTAATTTGTAGTGTTGTTTGTTGCACTTTGCCATGCCATGCCTCATTAAACCGGACATGCATCATACTTGTTTGTGCATCATGCCATGTGTATGTGGTGGTTGTTTACTATGTTGTTTGTTTCTTTCCGGGTTGCTTCTCTTGTTAGCTTCGGTTTCGTTCTGGAGTTGTGAGGATTCGTTCGACTACATCCGTTTGTCTTCTTCATGGATTCGATCTTCTTCCTAGCAGGATTTCAGGCAAGATGACCATACCCTCGAAATCACTTCTATCTTTGCTTGCCAGTTGTTCGCTTTATCGCTATGTTGCGCTACCTACCACTTGTTATATCATGCCTCCCTTATTGCCATGTCAGCCTCTAACCTTTTCACCCTTCCTAGCAAACCGTTGCTTGGCTATGTTACTGCTTTTGCTCAGCCCCTCTTATAGCGTTGCTAGTTGCAGGTGAAGATGAATTTTGTTCCATGTTGGAACATGGATATGTTGGGATATCACAATATCTCTTATTTAATTAATGCATCTATATACTTGGTAAAGGGTGGAAGGCTCGGCCTTATGCCTGGTGTTTTGTTCCACTCTTGCCGCCCTAGTTTCCGTCATACCGGTGTTATGTTCCTTGATTTTGCGTTCCTTACGCGGTTGGGTGATTTATGGGACCCCCTTGACAGTTCGGTTTGAATAAAACTCCTCCAGCAAGGCCCAACCTTGGTTTTACCATTTGCCTACCTAAGCCCTTTTCCCTTGGGTTCTGCACACTCCAGGGTCATCTTTATTTTAACCCCCCCGGGCCAGTGCTCCTCTGAGTGTTGGTCCAAACTAGAGCACTGTGCGGGACCATCCCTTGGCAACTTGGGTTACGTCGGTACCTGTACGCTTAGCTTATCCGGTGTGCCCTGAGAACGAGATATGTGCAACTCCTATCGGATTTGTCGGCACAGCGGGTGGTCTTGCTGGTCTTGTTTTACCATTGTCGAAATGTCTTGTAAACCGGGATTCCGAGATTGATCGGGTCTTCCCGGGAGAAGGAATATCCTTCGTCGACCGTGAGAGCTTATAATGGGCTAAGTTGGGACACCCCTGTAGGGTATTATCTTTCGAAAGTCGTGCCCGCGGTTATGTGGCAGATGGGAATTTGTTAATATCCGGTTGTACAGAACTTGACACTCGACTTAATTAAAACGCATCAACCGCGTGTGTAGCCGTGATGGTCTCTTTTCGGCGGAGTCCGGGAAGAGAACACGGCTTTTGGGTTATGTTTGACGTAAGTAGGAGTTCAGGATCACTTCTTGATCATTACTAGTTGACGACCGTTCCGTTGTTCCTCTTCTCGCTCTTATTTGCGTATGTTAGCCACCATATATGCTTAGCGCTTGCTGCAGCTCCACCTCACTACCCGTTCCTACCCATAAGCTTAAATAGTCTTGATCTCGTGGGTGTGAGATTGCTGAGTCCTCGTGACTCACAGATTCTACCAAAACAGTTGCAGGTGCCGATGATGCTAGCGCAGTTTACGCAACCGAGCTCAAGTGGGAGTTCGACGAGGACCTTGGTCCTTACTATGTTTCGTTTCCTGTTGATCAGTAGAGGAGCCCAGTTGGGACGATCGGGGATCTAGCATTTGGGGTTGTCTTCTTTTATTTTGGTTCCGTAGTCGGACCTATGTGTGTACTCTGAATGATGTATGAATTTATTTATGTATTGTGTGAAGTGGCGATTGTAAGCCAACTCTTTATCCCATTCTTGTTCATTACATGGCATTGTGTGAATATGACCCTTCTTGCGACAAAAACACAATGCGGTTACGCCTCTAAGTCGTGCCCCGACACGTGGGAGATATAGCCGCATCGTCGGTGTTACAAGTTGGTAATCAGAGCCATCCCTGACTTAGGAGCCCCCTACTTGATCGAATCGCTGGCGTTGTTGAGTCTAGAACAAAAATGTTTTGAGTCTTAGGATTATATATATCGGAGAGTAGGATTCTTTTTACTCCTCAGTCCCTTCGTCGCTCTGGTGAGGTCTCCTACGTAGAAGTTTCGACTCTTCTCTCCTCAAATTTCACTAAAAAAAATTTAGGATCACGCGGGTATCTTGGAATCGTTCCGATGGTTTTGTGACGAGAACATTGTTCTTGGTGCCTCCTGACATTTAGGGGTTGTGGCAGTGTCCCGGGGAGTTGAGCTCCGAGGTGTTGTCGTCACAATTTTATCGTTGCAGTTCTGGAATACCTGAGTTTCGCCGACATCGAAAATCTCTTTTATGCAGTTGTTGGTGAGATCACCTCGACGCCACCCAGTACTGGGGCAGGAGTTCGGGAGTATTGCCATAACTCGTATAACGGAAGCTTTTCGAAGGTTGAGGTAATTGATTTCCGAAGGTTTCCTGGTTATGTGTTGAAGGATGGATACAGCTGGATCTAGGTATTGTTAGTTTGGGTGAGATATATTGTGTCCCCTGTATCCCCAACACCTGATTGCATAACCAGAAAGTTTCGGGAGTTTATAAGTGGGAATTCAAGTAGCTCCTAGGATATCTTTCCGACAGATGCATGATATGAGATTGGGGTTCGACGTCTAGTGGTCCGCCTTTCCACGGTTGGTTTTACAGTGGTCTCGTAGTGTCTTAAAGTGTCCTTGGCTATGCCGACGCAGGGACGCTTCGTATGTCATGTGCACTGCCTTGTACATGATGGTGTTGTACGATCGAGCCCGTGTGGGCCCCACCACGAAAACTTCGGACGAAATCTCTATCATATGTTTGTTCCGGCTTATTCCGCAAGCCAAATCCTTTGTTTTGTTTTAAGTTGTGGTATTCGAGTTGCTTCGAAGTCCAATGTGGATTCCATACCTTTTCCTAAGCGGTGTTCTCATACTTCTATGTGAATACCAATCCTTCTTGATCATCGAGATTTTCTTGCCAATTCTTTCCAACTGACGTGCTCTTTTTCAAGTGGATCCAGTCATTCCAACATTCGCAAGATCAATTCTAAGCTTTTCTCAACGGTGTTCGTTTCATCCGACCCAAGTTGCCTTTGTTTTCCCACCCTCCCACCCTTTTCTTCAAGGACTCAGATTTCTCAATCATGTATCCTTTTATTGATGGGAAGCCTCTCCTTCCTTTTCCGTTAATGTTTTTATCCGGTGATTCTCAGGAAGATACTAACGGAGCTTCAAGTTCATCATTCTCTTTTCTTCTCCGGTGGATTCAATTCAAGATTTCGGTGTTGATCATATTCCTTTTCTCATTTCAAGTGCTTTCTTATGCCGGTGTATCTCTTAATCATTCACCTCTCGCTTTCCATTTGTTCCGGAGTGCTGAAGATATCTCGAAAGATTCGTTTTCATTCTCAATCCGTTCAAGGTGTTTTGAGGTTGTTATCTCAGTCAAGCCATTTAATTCAACTGGTGTAATCTCTCTTTCAAGCAATATTTCCAACGGTGTATCTTTTGAGTGGGCCCTAACCCACAGGTTTTTTCCTAGGATCTTACCTAACTCTTCTAATTTTCCCAGAGCTATTCCCAAATTCTTTTCAAAGTTTGACGTAAAGATGAATTATCATCAGTCATATGCCTTCTCCAAGGTTGCTTTCAAATTCTTTTAATCGTTGGTTAAACATTTCTAATTTTCATTCCGGAGTGCCTCAACAATTCATGGTGGTGTTTCTCGTCGTCATTCTCGGATCCTGAAGACCAAAGAGGAGTTCCTCTTAAATCCTTACCCGTTCTTCCAAAGATTCATAGTTCTAGCTTATGCCATCCTCTCATAATTGTTTTCGATTGTGAGAATTCTTTTCATACCCATCCGGAGCATTTCATGAGTTGTTTCCATTTCTTTCCTCCGAAGCCCATCATGTCATAATTACTCATTCCAGCTTTCAGCTCTCGTTCTCCAAATCTTACTGGTGAATCGTTCAAATATTCTCTAATCAGTTCATGATCTCTTCGTTCTCATGTATCTAAATCCCCTCAAGTATCTTCATTCGTTTTCCAATTCTTCCCGGCGAATTGTGCCTTTGCTACTTTCATTTTCAATTCTTACGGTGGTTCATTCAAGAGTTCTCTTCCTTGGTTATCATATCAATTTATTCGTTGTTTCAATCCTACTGGTGGTTCGATGAAGACCTTCCCAAGTTTGCGCAATATCTATCTTGATCCTTTCTACGAGAATAAGTAGTATGCGAAATCCGTTGCTTGTCATCAATCTAAATTGGTGAAGGCTAAGCATAATGTAATTCTTATTCTTGTTTCATCCAAGTGACTAATTCCTTATTCTGGAGATTCATCAAAAATTCTTGATCTCATTTGTTCATTTTTCTTTCCGGAGCTCCAAGTTATTTCAATTATATCATTTCAAAGCTTCATCTAATCATTGCAAGGCTTCTCCCGGAGTTCTTTTCAACTTTCCCTTTTGTTTGATCATTCTTTTATTACCGGAGTTCTTCATAGAGGCTCTACATGGTGCTTCGTCAAGGATTCCTTTCATTCTTCAATTGTTCTTCAAGATTTCTCTCGGAGTTAAGATCAGTCAAGCTATACTCTAAAATAAACATGGTGCTCAACACATGTTTGTCTTGAGGAGTTCAAACATTCTTCATCTCGCATTCCGAAGTGCAATTCTTTCTACCTTATCTTTTGAGGTGGTGCTATGTCATTCTGGATAATTTCCCTTCGGGTTCATGATTCACAAAGTTTTCAAGAGTGACATATTTAAATCCATCATTTTATCTTTGTTCAAGAGATCTTTTCAACCAATCAATCTTTTTGTTGGAGTTGTATTGGGTTATATTTCACCTATAGCCTTCCCTAAGGAATGTAGCTATTTGTGGTGGTTATCAATGATCAAATTTTCTCCTATCCTCTTGGTGAAAGAAGTTTTCATCTCGTTGGTGTTATCAATTATATTAATTGTTTTCGTTAGTGGCAGAATTTCACCTCATGTTTTGAGATGTCTCCATAAGCCCACGAGGATCATATCCTTTCGTTGTTGGTTTTCCAACAACTCCGTTCTAACCTTCTTGGAAGGGTGTTTTCCAAGATCATTTGTGGCAGAAATTGGCATTTCCTTCTCCATTCTTTTATTCCAATGATCCATCTTACATTCCTTCTTCCGGAGGCAATGTGATGTTGCTCTCTTCGCTCATCATCTTGAATTGTGAGGATCGTGTTCTTTTCGTGCTTATCCATTTAACCAGAGTGTTGTGTCATCTCTTCAAGTTCTTTTCATCTTATCAAGTTTTCCTTCTTCTTTAGTCGGAGTGCTGCCCAAACTATATCAATCTTATTCCTTCTCTATCCAGTTTTAACCGGAGTCTCATCCAACTGCTTTCATTTTGCCAAGTTCAAATTCTATTATTTTCATTTCCAACCGGAGCGTTATCGTAATTGATCCTTATCGTTCCTTGTACATCTCGTTTCAACCGGAGTGCTTGCATGTACTTCTCATCCATTGTTCTAGTCATTCATAGCTTTGCAAACTCCAAAGTTCACATGGTGTTCCTTGTTTCTCTTTTCTACCGGAGTCTTCTCAATTTTGTTCAACTCTGTCATATTCTTCTTTCAAGTTTTCAACCTCTCAAGGTTCTTTGGTTTCACTCGTTTGTCAAAGAAGCAACTTGTTTTACCTCTTCCTCTTCCGTTTATCTCCGGTGCCATCCTAGATCTCGGGACGAGATCCTCTTGTAGTGGTGGAGTGTTGTAACGCCCCAAGACCGACGCTCCAGAAGACTTCCATATATTTCGTGTTCGCCGTGTGTTTTATTTTCGTTTGTTGCATTCATCATGTCATCATGAGCATTCCATTGCATGTTTTCTAAAAAACATGCACCCGTTGATAGTTGTCGCTTCTTCCTCGTCTCTGTTGACCTTTCTCAAGACCGACCATTCGTTTGCTGCCCGACCGTTTGACCCTCTCTACACAATACTCAAACCCCTCGCCCGTGTCCGAAAACTTCCCCGAACCCGAACCGGACTATCGTTACCATTGGGTCCGGATCATCCCCAAACATCTATAAAACATCTCCGTTTTCTTATTTGGACTCCTTAGCTTTTTTCCGTCCGTCCGATTACGAACGTAGGGACGAGATAGCCCCTAGCCTAACCCACCCGCTATATATACTAGTCTAAACCGAGACCAAATCCCTAATTTCTAGGGATCCTCCTAGCCGCTGCCGCCACTCTCTCCCGCATCTTCATCGGGATCCTCCCAGATCCATCCCCACCACCACCAGCCTCCGACCCTCTCCCTCTATTTCCCCAGCGAGCCAACTACCGCAGCGCAGCCGCCCGAATCCCGCAGCGCCCTCCTTCTCCTCCACGAGCCATGCCTCGTCCCTGGCCTCCTACTCGCCTCGCCGTCCGAAGACCAGCGCCGCCGCCGACAACCACCAGGTCGCCACGCCCTGCCTTCTCTTCATTTACCCCCTGCTTCTCTCCCTCTCAACCTCTCTAATCTCTCTCGCCTCTCCCTTCTCTAGCAGGAACCCGACGCCATGGATGCTCGAGTCCCTGATCTTGCAGCGCCACCGCCTGGAGCAGCAGCGCAGCCGGTCATCCCCGTCGTTGCCGAACCTCGCCACCTCGCCGGAGCCCCAAGACCCCGCGTCAAGCTCCTCTGCTTCGAGTTCGACCTCGCCCCTGCCTCGACCTCCACAGCCACTTCGCCGGGTCTCCACCTCTCCTCCCGTGCACCCTTCGGTGAGATCCACGCCGTTGACCCTTCCCTTTCTTTCTCTGTCTCTCTCTCCTCACACATGTCCCTCCCTCTCTTCAAATGCAGCCATGGCCGCCCAGGGCCTTCTCCTGCCTCAATCCGTCAAGCCCGCCGCCGGGAACGACCTCCACCGCCCAGGGCCCCGGCGACCTCACCGTCCTGGCCTCCTCCGTCGCGCCGGCGAGCGCGACATTGGAGCACCGCAGGTCGCCGTGCCTCTGCCCATCCTTCTCCTCCTCTCGTTCCTTCCTGTCTATCGCTCCCTCTAATTTCTCTCTCTCTTGCCCAGGGAGCTGCCACCGTTCGGATCGGCGTGGATGCACGCCAGAACCGTCGCCATCTTCTTCCCGGAGCTCCACGTCACCGGAGTCCTGCGCCCCTGCTTCCCCTGCGTCCCCTGCTTCAGGTCAAGCAGCGCTCGCAGCGCTCGTCCCCTGCCTCAAGGGCGTTGACCGCGACCCGTGCCAAGGCCCAGCGCCTGCGACCAGCCAGCAGGCCAGATCTGGCCCGAGGTGAGAAGCCCACCGAAACCCACCCGCGTGGAGCGCTTGCAGCAGCTGGCCTAGTTCAGTAGATGCGGCCCGATATGTTTTTTCCTGTGCGCTATGATTTTCCTATTAGTCCAAAAACTGCATATTTACAGATTGACCCTCCATGTTCATGCATTTAATATCTCACAAACCGTGCATCGGATTAAAATGATTTTTATATATATAATGCTTAGAATTTCATCTAGTTTCATAATATGCTACTTTCATCCATGTTAAAAATGTTTAACTTGCTGTTTGTTTAATTTTTCATACATGCCATGTTAAAATGATTTATTTCATAACTAATTAACCGTAGATCCGAATTTAATAAACTTTATATGTAAATGGGGTAGAAAAATGCATAGATTAACATGATGCACTTTATTTTCCTGTTTAACAACAATAAAATTTTGTTTATGGCAGAACAGTACCAAATCTAACATATGCAAATGGGGATTTTCCGGAATTGTTGTTTGTTGTTCCGGCCTCATTTAAATTTGCCTAAATAGTTAGTTTTCATATGCTTCACCCCTTGCCATGTTTAATAACATTTAATATTGTTGGGTACATAAACAAGAGAGAACTAAATAATTGATGTGGTGTTTCTTCAATGTGCAACTTGTTGCGTATTGAGCTCCACTTAATTTGTAGTGTTGTTTGTTGCACTTTGCCATGCCATGCCTCATTAAACCGGACATGCATCATACTTGTTTGTGCATCATGCCATGTGTATGTGGTGGTTGTTTACTATGTTGTTTGTTTCTTTCCGGGTTGCTTCTCTCGTTAGCTTCGGTTTCGTTCCGGAGTTGTGAGGATTCGTTCGACTACATCCGTTTGTCTTCTTCATGGATTCGATCTTCTTCCTAGCAGGATTTCAGGCAAGATGACCATACCCTCGAAATCACTTCTATCTCTGCTTGCTAGTTGTTTGCTCTATCGCTATGTTGCGCTACCTACCACTTGTTATATCATGCCTCCCTTATTGCCATGTCAGCCTCTAACCTTTTCACCCTTCCTAGCAAACCGTTGCTTGGCTATGTTACTGCTTTTGCTCAGCCCCTCTTATAGCGTTGCTAGTTGCAGGTGAAGATGAAGTTTGTTCCATGTTGGAACATGGATATGTTGGGATATCACAATATCTCTTATTTAATTAATGCATCTATATACTTGGTAAAGAGTGGAAGGCTGGGCCTTATGCCTGGTGTTTTGTTCCACTCTTGCCGCCCTATTTTCCGTCATACCGGTGTTATGTTTCTTGATTTTGCATTCCCTACGCGGTTGGGTGATTTATGGGACCCCCTTGACAGTTCGCTTTGAATAAAACTCCTCCAGCAAGGCCCAACCTTGGTTTTACCATTTGCCTACCTAAGCCCTTTTCCCTTTGGTTCTGCAGACCCAAGGGTCATCTTTATTTTAACCTCCCCGGGCCAGTGCTCCTCTGAGTGTTGGTCCAAACTAGAGCACCATGCGGGACCATCCCTTGGCAACTTGGGTTACGTCCGTACCTGTACGCTTAGCTTATCCGGTGTGCCCTGAGAACGAGATATGTGCAGCTCCTATCGGGATTTTTCGGCACAGCGGGTGGTCTTGCTGGTCTTGTTTTACCATTGTCGAAATGTCTTGTAAACCGGGATTCCGAGACTGATCGGGTCTTCCCGGGAGAAGGAATATCCTTCGTTGACCGTGAGAGCTTATAATGGGCTAAGTTGGGACACCCCTGTAGGGTATTATCTTTCGAAAGCCGTGCCCGCGGTTATGTGGCAGATGGGAATTTGTTAATATCCGGTTGTAGAGAACTTGACACTCGACTTAATTAAAACGCATCAACCGCGTGTGTAGCCGTGATGGTCTCTCTTCGGCGGAGTCCGGGAAGAGAACACGGCTTTTGGGTTATGTTTGACGTAAGTAGGAGTTCAGGATCACTTCTTGATCATTACTAGTTGACGACCATTCCGTTGTTCCTCTTCTCGCTCTTATTTGCGTATGTTAGCCACCATATATGCTTAGCGCTTGCTGCAGCTCCACCTCACTACCCGTTCCTACCCATAAGCTTAAATAGTCTTGATCTCGCGGGTGTGAGATTGCTGAGTCCTCATGACTCACAGATTCTACCAAAACAGTTGCAGGTGCCGATGATGCCAGCGCAGTTTACGCAACCGAGCTCAAGTGGGAGTTCGACGAGGACCTTGGTCCTTACTATGTTTCGTTTCCTGTTGATCAGTAGTGGAGCCCAGTTGGGACGATCGGGGATCTAGCATTTGGGGTTGTCTTCTTTTATTTTGGTTCCGTAGTCGGACCTATGTGTGTACTCTGAATGATGTATGAATTTATTTATGTATTGTGTGAAGTGGCGATTGTAAGCCAACTCTTTATCCCATTCTTGTTCATTACATGGGATTGTGTGAAGATGACCCTTCTTGCGACAAAACCACAATGCGGTTATGCCTCTTAGTCGTGCCCCGACACGTGGGAGATATAGCCGCATCGTGGGCGTTACAATAGGTGCTTGTGGCTTCTGGTCACTTAGTCTTGTATTGGAGTGAGCAGTGTTGCGCAGAGACTTGGGAGTAGATGGATTGGAGTGGTGGGTCGCCTTTATTATATGAGAGTCCAAACTGTGTTGCATTCACATCGTCCTGGCTCTATTCTGCTTCTCCAATTAATTCCCTCTGCATGTAATTGAGGATGCATCATTGACCGTTCAACGTCTCGGGAACCGCTACCCTCTCCCTCCTTGGCATTGAAGCACCTACGGACCCGTCGATGACGAGGTGCCTATGGTGACTTCGTAAATTTCAAGATGATAGTACCGTGCGTGTGTGCGTTCATAGGGGTGAGTGTATGCGCGTGTATATGAGCGCTTGCGTCTGTACTGTGTAAAAAAACGTAAATGTGTGTCAAAAAGAGACTAGTCAGTATACTCAATATTGTGCACCTCGGAGAGGAAAACGATAGAACTAGTACATATTTATTTACGGTGCAGATTCACTCATTTTGCTCCATATGTACTCCGTCTCGGTGTAGTCTAGTCACTTGTTGAAATCTCTAGAAGGGCAAATACTCCTTTCTGGTTTACAGGGCTATACTAGCAAGTAGTTGTACGTACTAGTACAATAGTGGGCTCACATAGCAATTTTGTCTCATGCAAGAGCCTGGCTATATGCGTGCTCCAATGTTCGCAACTGCAACGTTCGCTTTGCGCTTGGCTCTTCGCCTCTTCGAGAAGACGAACAATGATGTTACTACTACTGCTTCTACAGTGTCGAATCCACTGCTGCATGTCCGTCCACCGCGAGCGGGACGGATAGCTTGTTGTAGAAGTACTACTAAGCAAAAGCATGTCCTCGTTTGCGAGCAACCGCGCGCATGGGTGAGGGAGAAGGCGTGTAGTAAAATCAAGCTTCTCCTCATTGTACGAGTTGACGCGACACATCATAGCACTGGCCCCACATGCTTGCCTCTAAACTTGGCTGAAAGACCCGCAGTGTACAATATATTTGCTGCAACCTCTAACATTTACCCACCACAAATTAAAATATATGTGGCCGTATGCATCGTTCTGATGCAGAGGCCGGGGAGTCCCCCCTTTTCGAAAAAAACAAATTAAAATATATATTCCTGTCTTGACCAGATGAGCGTGCAAACTACAATCACCAGGGTGTCAGGTAGGGCCAGAAGACTATTTTAATTTTTTTTAAACTTCGAGACGGCCACATAGCATGGAGCCGACCCCAACGATTTTAAGCTTACAGGCACGGTACACGCTATCCTAGACTACTCTACACATGAAACTACCACACGAGCGTCCGGGCTGCGCTTGGCTCTTCGCCTCTTCGGGAAGTCGAACAATGATGGAGTACTACTGCACTGGAGGAGTACTACAGTACGCTTCTGGCCATCTGACACCGATTGAACTGTTGCATGTCCACCGCGTGCGGGAGGGAGAGCGTGTAGCGAAAACTTCTCCTAGTCTTGCCAGCCACCACGCTCATGGGCGAGGGAGGGACGCTCCTGCCTTTGCGTGTATGACAGGTGGGCCCGACAGATGTGTGGCCAACCTGTCATACAGCCAAAGGCAGGTGCAGTTAAGTCCGCGAGGGAGAGGATAATCAAACTTCTCGTTGATGTACGAGTTGACGCGACACATCAAAGCACTGCACTCGATATATTTCAATAATTTGTGTTTACCGATGCATTAATTACAACGCATGCATGCATGCCGTGACTCTCCTTTTGATACTTGCATGTGTTGATTTAATGCACCTTGAAGTAGTATAAAATATGTGACGGTAAAGCTTTGTAATACCCCGGCCCAAGTCGAGAGATGGTTGTGCACGAGGAGGGCGAGATCATGCAGACCGAACAGGACCCGACGATGGAGCTCTCTAAGGTCTCGATGGACCTCACCATGCTCCACTGCCCCTTGTGCCTCCGCCCCTTGACGCCTCCAGTGTATGAGGTTCGAATACACCTCGTCCGTTCGGCTGATTGAGCAAGGTGCAGGTTTCTTGATTGATGTGTTGTTCGATTGATTTCTGCAGTGCAAGGGAGGGCACCTGGCCTGCGCGGACTGCCACGTCGAGCGCCCCGGGAACCAGCGGCAGTGCCAGAAGTGCGAGCGCGGCGGTGGCTTCGACATGCGGAACACGGCGGTGGACTCCGTCCTTTCGTCGGTGAGGGTGGAGTGCCCGCACGAAGGCTGTGGGCTCTACGTCACTTACCACAAGCTCGGCGATCACCAGAGCGTGTGTCCGCTCGCGCCCTGCAAATGCCCCGTGCCCGTCTGCGGCTACGAAGGCCCGCCGCCGGCGCTCTACCATCACATCAGCACCGCGCATCCCATGCCCGTGCACAGGATCCAGTACGGCAAGGTGCTCCAGCTGCAAGTGCCACTGTCGGAGCCACGGCTCTTGCTGTTCACGGAGGAGGACCGCCGCGCGTTTTTCTTGGTCGGCGGCGTGCTCGACATCGGCGCGCCTATCGCCGTGTCGGTCGTCTGCATCAGAGCGGGGGCGTCCCCACTGCCGCACTACGTGGCCAAGCTGTGGGCAAACGGCCCGCCGGGGGAGCCCAAAGGCCCGACCGACGCTGTCAAGGTGGAAATGGAGGTGACAAGCAGCAAGGATCCTGGCGACGTTGACGTGCAGGAGCTGACCTTCTTGACAGTTCCGCCCAAGCTGCTGGCCGGGGCTAAGCTTGTGTCCCTCGACATTCAGATTGACAAGCTCACGTCCTAAATGTTTCTACAATGCCTTCTGTTTATCTTAGTAATGTGCTAATATAGGGATTACCTTGGTCTACTTTAGCTTAAGAAATGGTGGGTTTTGGTGGCGATGCAGCAATTACTTCGACATCAGATCAGTAATTTCCAACAGTCGAACAGATATTTTGTGTCTGTTGGACATAAAGTTCCTTTGGGTAAGAAGTACTACTTGTCATCAAAATGGATAAAAGGAGATGTATGTAGACGTATTTTAGTTCTAGATACGTCCTTTTTTATCCATTTTGATGACAAGCACTCCATCCATTCCACAATACATGCCTTCCATTTGTCAAAATATAGATGTATCTAGACATGTTTTAGTATATAGGTACATCCATGATAGAGCCAATCGGATGGTTGAGAACACTACAATTCGTAGCTACAGATGCGTGTGTGACTCCCAGATGCAGAGGCCGGGGGTCATCATCCTCCTTTTCGAGAAAAAACAGACGCGTGTGTGAGAGCTCGCCACCCGGCTATTCCTGTCGAACGCCCCATTAACCGTAAGATATGTATACGACGGTGCCAGTTATTGCACGTACACAGCAGTACTCCCTCCTTTCCGGTTTATAGGGCTTAATTCAAAAATCTCACCAACCAAGATGGTGAGTGGTGGAATATTTTTTGTAGTTTGCAAAAGCACCTAATTAATGCTCTTGTTTTTCTCAAAAAATTATGTTTATCAATGCATTAATTGCAATGCATGCATGCATAAAGTACATGCATTGGTTAATTTTCTCTTAATACTTGCATGCAATGATTTAATGCACCTTGGAATCTGAACATGTGTTGGGGAACAACCAAATTGAGCCTTACAAAATGGAAAAACTAAAATTTTGAGATAAGTCCTATAAAACCGGAAAGGAGGGAGTAGAAAAAGAAGTACTCCATCCGGGAATAGTGCCGCACTTCGAAACTAGAACCGTCAATAAATTTTGAGCTTGCGTCTCGTCACATTCCAAATTACTCCACGCTATATTGAATTGCAAACCTGTTCACACCGATCACAACCTAAACAGTTTCCCACTTAGGAGCGTATTAGTACCACGCTATATTGAATAGCAAACCTGTTCACACCGATCACAACCTAAACGGTTTCCCACTTAGGAGCGTATTAGTACTCGGTTATAAATACTAGTATGCCAAGATGACTGCTCATTCCTCCTCAACTCCTCATCCACAAAAACAAACAAGTCATTCAGCATCCTTCCCTTGCATCTGCCATGGCCAGCGTAAGTTCTGGGTCGAGAGATTGCCACCAGGGAGAGGCGAGCATGGAAGCGGAAGCACGAGAGATGTCCCGCCTCGCTGCGAGAGCAGCCGACATGTCCCGCCGCGCGGAAGTAGCAGCACAGAGGTCCCGCCGCGCCGTTGAAGCAGCACGGAGGTCCCGCTGCACCGTCGATGCAGCAGACTGGTCCGGCCGCGCCGCGGAAGCAGCAGAGATGTCCCGTCGCGCCACGAATGCAGCAGAGATGTCCCGCCGCGCCGCAGCGGCCTGGGAAAATTTCTCGCGGGCAGGCGACGACTGTTACAGGCGCATGCATGCGATCGTCCATAGCTAGATGGGTCAGATCTCCGGCTGGGCGAGGTTGCAGGACGACATGAAAGCCTCGTTTGAACAGGCTATCGGCGTCATCCGGCAACTAAGGGAGGGCAATGAGAGGCTCCGGGCCGAGCGCGACCTGCTGAGGGAGAAGATTGTCCGAAGTGCAGACCAGCGGGAGGAGACCAGTGCCTTGTTGAAGAGGACCGGCGTCATCGTGAAGAAACTTATGGACGAGAATGACATGCTCCGCAACGAGCGCCAAAGGCTGGTGGAGGAATCCGTGGATGTTCTCAAGCAGCGTCTTGAGGACACGAAAGAGCTCATCGCCGCTCGCCGCGGAGACTAGTTCCCGCGGCCTGCAGCAACGCATCAAGAAAGTAGAGATCAGCGAGCCAGATCCTTGTCTTCCTTCTTCTTTTGCCCTTGTGTATTTCGGGCGTAGCCGCATGTGGATTTTTTAATTATCTTTCTAATTATGTAAGACAATTAATCGTCCTTATCTTTCTATGGAAGATCAATGTTGCGAGGCTGGAATGAAGAAAACTCTTGCTGTGGCGCCCTGGCGTTGCTGTTCTTCTAGTTGCTGCTGGGCTTCCTTCAGTTTCCTGGTTTCTTTTGATGTAATAATCGGTTTAGGATGTGGATTGTGTCGTCGGTTGTGAAATGTTGGGTTCTAGCGCGGATGTTTGGCCTTTGCTGGCCTCTTGGGATGTTGCTATTTCAATCTGGTAGCTTTTAGTCCTTCGTGTTAGGCTGGAGTTGTGCTGAACTTCTTGTGAATTGTGGTGGTTTTTAGTAATGAAAATCGGAAGGGGCAAGCCCTTCTTTGATCAAAAAAATTAATCGTCCTTATATATTCATCAGTCTTGCTATAAGTCACAATAGATGCTATATAGGTCCGTCGGATCTTACATCAAGATCCGTGCTTTCAGATTTTCTTTTTTCTCTCTTAAATCTCAGTCGAGTGAGACATAGCCACGCCATTAAACAGAGGCTCGGGCGCCATTAATGGAGACCTTGGGAGAGAGGTGGACGGCAGATGGAGGTCAAAGGGCTCTCCTCCCGATAAGCACGCGCAGGGGTCTGATCGTACGCCTCTCGTACTCAAATAGCTACCCTGCACGGCGCCTCCTAGCTAATAAAAAATGGGGACGCGTGGCGGCACGTAAATGGTACTAGTAAGTAGAACGCCCACGGTTTCAATAATACTTGTGTTTCCGATTGTAACGTGACAGCACTTGTTCCAAAATGACTTTGTTGATTATTAATGTGTGCGCCTTCGCAAATCGGACTGCAAATTTACCACAGCATGTTGGTGCCATGTCATGGCACCAAGCCAAGTTTCATCATTTTCATGCGTGTTTTGGATTTACAGGAATTAAAAAACTAAGTTTCTCAATGTTTCCAACCCAGCCACGACGCCCAGAATTTTGAATTTCATTCCCATTTCTTGCATGGAACCTAGAAATTTACCCGAGGACACACATGTGATTTTTCAACCAACTTTGGTGCACTGGAACATGTGCTTGTATTTCAAATTTGAATTATGCACACAAAGGTGACACGTTCCCTCCCAGAACCACGAGCCTTCTTGAGAGAAGCTCTGATTTACAAGAAGCTTATACCAAAATTTGTTCCTATTCGGCCAATTTTTTTACCACGGCATGGTACTACCATGACATGATACCATGCCAAGTTTCATGATTTTAAAACCAAGTTTCTCAATGTTCTTGACCGAGCCACGATGCCCAGATGTTGGAATTTTATTCTCATTTTTTGCATGGGACCTACTCCCTCCTTCCATCTATATAGGGCCTAATGTGTTTTTCAAGACAGCCTTTGACTATTGACAAGATTAATAGCACATGAGATGTATACTATGAAAATTATATTATTGGAAGCTCCTTTGACATACAAATTTGAAGGTATGCTTTGTGTAAGTTGCATGTCATATATTATTGCTCTAATGTTTGGTCAAAGTTAGCCTCGAAAAACGCATTAGGACCTATATAGATGGAAGGAGGGAGTAGAAATTCACCCGAGGACACAAATGTGATTTTTCAACCAACTTTGGTGCACGGGAGCATGTGCTTGTAGTTCAAATTTGAATTATACACATTAAATGACCAAAAACTCAATTAATGTGTAAATAAGGCCAAACGAAGCCGGAATAATTCCAAAATTTAACAGGGCACTCATGTAGTTCTATGTTGCCTTTGTAAATAAACTCAAGAGGGACAACGTATATCGTTTCGCACTCAAAGGTGGCACGTTCCCTCTCAGAACCACGAGCCTTCTTGAGAGAAGCTTCGGTTTGCAAGAAGCTTATACCAAAATCTGTTTCTATTCGGCCAATTTTTTTACCACAACATGGTAGTACCATGACATGACATCCATGCCAAGTTTCATCATTTTCAGACGTGTTTTGGATTTAAAAGAATTTTAAAACCAAGTTTCTCAATGTTCTCGGCCGAGCCACGATGCCCAGATGTTTTAATTTTATTCTCATTTCTTGCATGGGACCTAGAAATTCACCCGAGGACACAAATGTGATTTTTCAACCAACTTTGGTGCACGAGAGCATGTGCTTGTAGTTCAAATTTGACTTATGCACATTAAATGACCAGAAACTCAATTAATGTATAAAAAACGACAAACAAACCCAGAATAATTCCAAAATTTAATAGGGCACTAATGTAGTTCTATGTTGCCTTTGTTAAGAAACTCAAGGGGGGGCAGCGTATATCGTTTCACACTCAAAGGTGGCACGTTCCCTCTTAGAACCACGAGCTTCCAAATCGGCCCAATTTTTTACCACAACATGTTAGTGCCATGACATGACACCATGCCAGTTTCATGATTTCCAGGCGAGTTTTGGATTTACATGAATTTAAAATCAAAGTTCTCGATGTTCTCGGCCGAGTCATGACGCCCAGATGTTTGGATTTCATTCTCATTTCTTCCATGGGACCTAGAAATTCAACCAAGGACACACATGTGATTTTTCAACCCACTTTGGTGCACCGGAGCATGTGCATGCAATTCATATTTATATTATGCACATTAAAATTCCAGAAACTCAATTAATGTATAAAAAGGCCAAATGAACCCAAAATAATTCCAAAATTTAACAGGGCACTCATATAGTTCTATGTTGCCTCTGTAAATAAAATCAGGGGGGAGGCAGCGTATATTGTTTCGCACACAAAGGTGACACGTTCCCTCTCGGAACCACGAGGCTTGTTGAGAGAATCTCCGGTTTTGCAAGAGGCTTATATCAAAACTTGTCCCAATTCAGCCAAAAATTATACGTATCAAAACAGGGTTTTGATTATCCCAAACATCTCGCTACCTAGACCAATAATGTACTATGATTTGAATTCAACATAAAATGGATACAAATATTTGAATTGGAGAGCGTATGGTACATGTAGTTCATAGTGAAATATGATTACTGCTATATGTATGTTTTTTGTTATCAAGATAATATTTAAATTATTGTATAACTTGACAACAATCGTATTCAAATAAGGAAAATTGATTCAAATTTAGTCCATATGGTAGACGAAAATATATATGTTCACATGGTGGAGTAAAATGTTCATATATGATGGAAGATCAAAATGTACGACTACATCAATTATAAACCGCAAGGTCACCTAACGATATATTCGAATTCAACATAACGTGGATTCAAAAATTGAAATTCGAGATCATGGTATCTGTAATCATATAAAAAGGGACATTACTCTTTCTTTGGTGGGAATTGATTTGTTTTTTGTTGTTGTTGAGGGAAGTGCGAATCGATTTGGTACTGTGCAGGGTAATCTTGTTCTCCCGATTTTTTTTTACATTTTTCTTGTAGTTTTTTCAATGGCATCTATAGCAATATAGTAAAAGGGGACATGACTCTCTTGTGTCTTGTATGAATTGTTTTTTTACACGTTAAGTTTGTTCTGCCAAACATGGAATCCGCACCTTGTTATCCCGAAATTTTCAAGCTCGAGTATCTTTTGTCTCACCTACTTTGAAACTCCCGCTTCTTCAACCCGCGCCGCGCCTTGTTATCCCGAAATTTGGACGCGCGCGAGAACTCCCTCCTCATCCGAAATCGCTCCCGCAACCCAGACACGCGAAATCCCCCTTCTACCCCTCAGCCGGAAATGAAGCTCCACGTCGCGGTGTCAAAACCAATGGGGGTACGCTGGTAACTTACCCTACATTTCGGACAAGCGCGTCCCAAAGCTTGGCTCCCCCCTCCCCCTTTGCCCCCCTCCCCCACCATTCGTATACCGAGGCCTGCAAAACCCGCGAAACCCCATGCTCCTCCGTCGGCCTCCCGACCGCCGCCCAGCCGGACACTCTTCCCCGACTACGTCGTCCACCGCAACAGCTCGCCGTCCCTCATCCACCGCACCGGATGAGGATCCACTGTCGATCTCGTCGTCCCGCCGGATCAGCAGCCCCGTCCTCCACCTCCAAGGAGCTTCCCCGACGTTCGCCTCGTCTATCGCGCCACCTCAATCCCCACAGCACCGTCTTGACCTGCCCCACCGGAACCGAAGCACCCTCACCAATTCCTTCGATGAAGCCGAGGCCAACTCGGCGCCACCAAGGAGGTTCTGCACTCACCGCTGCATTTTATCTTTTATTCGATCTCACGGGGCTGCCGGTGCTCGATACCGAGCAGACATGGCATGTCTCCATCGACGGCACCGTCGCCGGCCACATCATCCACGGCGTCTCTCCCCCATGTCGTTGCTTCCTCGGCGGCGACTTCCCCAACGGCACTAGCTGCAGCTGCTCCAGCTCTCGCTCGCGCTGCGGCTCTGTTCTTGATGTTGGTCGCGCTGCTGCACTGCTCCTGCTTTTGTTCGTGCTGCTGCTCTGCTCTTGCTCTCGCTTGCGCTGCTGCTGCTGTTGCACGACCTCCGGCAGCTACAGGAGTTGCTGCTTTAGCACTCGCTCGCAGTGCTACTGCACGACTTGCTCTCTGCTAGTGCGTTCCCTGCTCGAGCGTCTGCTGATTTAGATCACAGCTTCTCTGCTACTAGTGCTCGAACGCCCTAAACATCTATTGCAATGCTCTGTTACTAGTTCAATCAGTTTCGACAGTAAAATTCAGTTTCGACTGTGAAGTTCATTTTCTTCAGTTAAGTTCAGAGTGAACAGTACTTACAGCATCTGTCGGAGCGGCCGTGGCGCGGCTGATGCGTTTTACATCTAGCACTTTTTGGTGATGTATTTTACATCATCTATTGCAGATGATATTAGGGTCCCACTTCAGATTAACGTTGTCTGTCTTGTCATGCTTCAGCCTCGTCGCTGTACACCTTAGCGGAGCTGCTCCAACGACGGAACCGTCCATCACAGCGGAGCAGTACCCTCGGCGCCGTTTCTAGAGGCCTCGGATCTTCTTCCCCGCCTCCGACAGTCACACCAGCATCATCACCATCCTCCACGTCCAACCCAATGATGCTGAGGTCCACAAGGCTATGCCAAAGAGGTTGTACACTCGTCGCAGCAGTTTGTTTCTCCATTCCTCTGTTCTTCCAATTCATGTGAGCCAAACACCCAGCTTGACTGAAATCCTATGTTTCCAAATGCTCTGTTTTGCACGTGCATTCCTATCCTATTCCTGTGTTTTTCCTGTCCCTGCGTTTATAGAATCCTCCAATTCTAAGGAGCCCTTACAGATTTACTTCATTTTCAGATAGGCGTCAAAGAAAACTCTGTGTGTTAAGTCCTGCTCCTGCCGTGCCATCATCCACCCCACCTGAGGTGCACCATCGACAGAAGCGTTCACTGCAGCAAAGATCCCCCCTCCAGACTTCCTTTCGCCACCTCAGATTATCTTCCCCGTTGCCGGCAGCCACGCCAACTGCATTACCATCATCGACTGAGCAGATGAACCTGAGGACTACACAGTTCCAGAAGAGAGGTCGCAGTCTTTCGTGTTTGCTTATGTTATACATCGGTTATTATTACCTGCTACTTTATCGTTCAATCTTGAGTTTTGAATTGCCCATGGGTCTCATATCGAGCCAGCAACGAATAGTATCTGTCTACTATCTGGTTCATCTGGGGTCTTCTATGTGGTTCATGTTGGGTGGGCAACAAACAATAGATGATCCATTGTCTATCTTTTTAAACTGAAGCTATAATCTACCTGCTATCATTAGTTTTGGATCCATCCACTCGTTTGCTACCATCAGTCTTGATTTTTGCATGCACCCCTTAGGCCTTACAAAATCTAACTATTTTTTTCATTATGCATGTCAGATATTGTACACAATCGTACTGAACATGTAGAGAAAAAGAGAAGACCGTTGCGTGCGAATATAATGTCATGCAGACGCCGCTCCATGGTGGGCGAAGTGCCCCCCCCCCTCCTGCATTTCCAGATTGTATTCCAGAGGAAGATAACTGTTCAGATGGAGATTCAGAAGGAGACGACCACGCCTGTTTACCACCTGAGGTGTTTGCTCTAACCTGGCATGCTGATGTTGGTCATATCATGCATATGGCGCCTTGCATTGCTTACATTATACATCTTATATGTCATCAGCTTAGTTTAGATTTGCTTTGTGTGAATGCCACCTGTTTGGTTTCTATATCATACTCCCACCATTCCTAAATATTTGTCTTTTTAGAGATTTCAACAAGTGACTACATACGGAACAAAATGAGTGAATCTACACTCTAAAATATGTCTATATACATCCGTATGTGGTAGTCCATTTGAAATATCTAAAAAGACAAATATTTAGGAACGGAGGGAGTATATGGGAATTATGCAATGCCATCTTCTTTAGCCAGGCATCATATACGTGAATCATGCAATGCCATCCTGTTTAGCCAGTCATCGTATATGTGAATTGTATTGTGCCATATTTTTTCCATAATGTATTCCATTTGTCAACAATGTTTATACATTCATCTACTCTTCCTGTGCATCAGCCATTTGAGTCGGTCATGGGAAAATCTGGAGTGAAAACAAGGTCTTCTAAGCAGTCCGTGCTACCTGTCGATGCAGATTTCTTGCTGGTTACAGATAGCTCCTCAGAGGAGGATTCAGAGAGAGATGAACAGTCTTATCCCCCCCCCCCCGAGGTGCATGCTCTAACTTGGCTGGGTTATATTGCTCATATCATGCATATGGTGTCTTGCATTGCCATGCCATCTGCTTAGATTAGACATGCTTTGTGTGAATGCCTCCTGTTTGCTTTCTATATAAGATATGTGAATTATGCAATGTCATGTTTTTCAGCCAGTTATCATATATGTGAATTATGCACCGCCATGGAGCCAGGCATCATATATGTGAATTATCTCATGCCATCTTTTTTTCATTACGTATTCCATTTGTCGACAATCTGTGTATATTGAACTACTCTTCATGTGTATCAGCCATTTGAGCCGGTTATAGAAAAATCTGGAGTGAAAACAAGGTCTTCAGAGCAGGCAATGGTACCTGTTGAAGCATATATCTCGATGGTTACAGGGAGCTCCTCAGAGGAGGATTCAGAGACAGATGACCAGTCCTATATCCCACCTGAGGTGTATGCTCTAAGTTGCAATGTTTATATTTCTCATATGATGCATATGGTGTCTTGCATTGCTTAGTTTAGACATCATATGCACAATATTGAATTCTATCTGCTTAGTTTAGAGATCATACATGCGAGTGCCAGCTGCTTAGTATATGAATCAATTATGTCAATTATATCATGCCATCCTGTATACTTAGACAACATGTATGTGAATTATTTCATCCCAACCTATTTTAAAAAGACATCATATAGTTTTGTCATGTCATCCTGTTTAGGTACTCATCATATGTTGAATTATGCCATTATATCCTGTTAAGTTATCCATCATATATCTGAAACTGTGTCATGCTATCCTATTTAGTTAGGCATCATATATGTGAAATTGTGTCATGCTGTCCTGTTTGGTTAGACAACATATATGTGAATTAACACATCTGTCTATCATACAATGTATGTACGTTCAATTTCTTTTTTTTATCAGCCATTTGAATTGGAGGGGGTGATGGCAGTATCTAAGGGAGCAAAAACCCGTTCTTCACAAAAGACAGTGCTACCCGTCGATGCAGATAGAACCATGGTTGTACTGGCCCACAAACTAGCCCCACCACACATAATCGAGACTCTTCCAGATTGCACACTTACACCGTTGGGCAGAGAACCAGCTACAACCCATCTAACCGCAACCCCAGCGGATAGTAACCCACTTATAGTTGACAAAGCACCATGTCCACCATAGAGTACCCCCACACGAGCAGTTTGTAAAGCTACTACAGTGCCCAAAGCATGAAGACCACCACAGCTAACCCAAACTCCACGTTTAAAGCAAAAGAGCAACTGTTCTCAGGTCAGATTCCATAGCTATGGTCCATACTCCTTTGCTGTTGCAACACTATATTTACTCATACCAACTACTTTCGAATTTGAAGGATCCAATTGAAACTCCAATGGCGCAACAGGTATGTTTTAAACCTATTTCTTTAACTGGATTGTTGTTCTAACTTCTTGCTCTATGTTGATTTCAGTTTAAGTTGTATAAACAGTTATGTTCTCATGTGATGCACATTACAAGTGTTGCCAATGCTGTGTAGTTTCTCACACTTATATTCTGTCTATGCTGCTGTGTCTTAAAAATATATGAGTTGAACTGTGTCTCTATCTTGATTAGGGAACATAAACTAGAATGATATGGACAATACAGTGACCATAGTACATGGATATATGTTTGTTTCATGCTGTTATCCTGTCCACCTTACTACTGAACCGGTTTACCAAAATGAGTTTCGTATACTACAAGCTAAACCTGTGATGTGTCTGCTTGTTTCTCTTGTAGTATGCAAACAGAATATTGGAGAAGAGCACCCCACTATGCAATGGTAGAGAAAGTAATGCAGATAAGGTTCAAGATAGTGAGACAACCCTGTTGGTCTCCAAGAAAGGTGATAAAAACGATCTTGTAGACAGTGAGAAAACCCCACAGTCCTGCGTTGATGTAGTGTTCGAGTTACTAGCCAGTACCGCTGGCACAAGCTCTTCGAAATCGCTGCCTGAATCACTTCGGCTTCTTCAGTCTTAGCTACAAACTGAAAGGCATCAGTCAGCTGTGCTGCGGCAAGAAGCCGAAGGACTGAGGAAGTCCCTGCAGAATTCAGATGCGTACTTTCTTGTGCAACAGCAAGCGCTGGAGGATTTAAGCGCCAAACAAGAGAAAGTTAATAAGCTTGCTAAGCATCTTGCCAGCATTATGGGTACCCAGGATATTGTTTCTTGAACTCTTCTGAAGTGGTTTCAGTTCTGGACTTGTTTTGCTGCGGCGTTTATATGCTGCTTTGTTCCCTATAGTTGCACTGGTGGCGAACTTTGATGCCCAGTGGATGTAATATGTGTAATAGCCTAGATAGCCTAGCATAAGTTGCTTGCTTATTTATCTCCTTGTTGTCTTGTTTATTTGTTTGCTTGTAGTCAGTGCAGTTCTTTTTCCGCGGTTTGCTAGTGGCTGCAATAACCTATTTTTTAAAACTAGGCCACAATAACCATGGGCTAATATTTACTGTAGTGACAATGGGCCTCCTACGGGCCGTAGAAACAATGGGCCTTCTACGGGCCGTAGAAACAGTAGGCCTTCTACGGGCCGTAGAAACAATGGGCCTTCTACGGGTCGTATCATCAATGGGCCTTATACGGGCTGTATGATCGATTGGCCAAACATGGGCCAATAACAGGCCGCATTATGGCCGTAAACGGGCTAGAGTTGGAATCGTCCGTTCATGGGCCGACCATAACGTGCCATCGTTAATAGGCCGTATTTGATGACGCTATGAAAACGGCCCAATGTATTAACGGACCACAAACGGGCCGACTGTAACCACGGGCTGAATTTGGCCCACAAGCAGAAAATGACAGTAACGGGCCATAAGTAAACGAATGCTGGAAATGAGCCCAAGAATAAATGGGCTCTGAGAAGGCCGAAAGATAACATGGGCTGGAAACGGCCCAACGGAATAACGGGCCATTAATGGGTATAAAGTGATACACTGTTCATTACGGGCCAGTTTCACCACGGGTCGTTAATGGGTATAAAGTGATACACTGTTCATTACGGGCCAGTTTCACCACGGGCCGTTAATGGGTGTAAAGTGATACACTGTTCATTACGGGCCAGTTTCACCACGGGCCGTTAATAGGCCAAGAGTTACATAGGGCCTCATATGGGCCGAAAGACGTCATGGGCCATACATGGGCCAGAAGTGAAAACGGGCTGGAACCATATTGGATGGCCCAGATGACGCTACTGGGCCTAATTCGGATAGGGCGTAACGGGCCTTGGGTTAGCGGGCTGTAAATGGGCTATATGCGAACAGGCCGTTAACAGGCTTTCCATGGGCCGGCCCGCCACCTTTTGACCAAGTCAAACGGGCCGGCCTTTTCACAGGAATGGGCCTCTGTTGGGCCATGCCACATGTCGACGTATCATAGGCGCCTTCCATCCAATGAGTGGATGACATCTGTCTCAACGATGAGCCAACATGTGTTTCCTCCAGCCAATGATGATTTTACACGTGGAAAATCCTCATTGGTCAGGGCTGTTAACGGGTTATTGGATCCAAAACCCGACCCGATAGCTTAACGCCGTTCCGTTACGGAGGATGCCACGTGTCGGTCACCCTTGACGAAAGCACTTCTGTGACGCGCGATTTATCGTCATGGAAGTGGACACTTCCGTGATGATAATTTTGGCAATGTCATGGAACACTTCTACGACAGCACAGGTATGACTATCTTGATTCTGTCATAAATTTGTTATGGATGTACATGCATGACAGAAAACGCGACCTACTGTGACAAACACGTATCATCACGGAAGTGTATTTTTTTGTAGTGAACCCTTCTTACTTTCCTTTTTGCAAACCTTGTAATGAAGATCTAAGTGTAGCTCCACCCCCCTCCCTTCCACCCACAAAGTGGGATGGATTTGTAACATAACACTCATGTACAGTTGCTGATTCTTTTATTTAATTAGCAGTAGGAGCCTCTCCTACTGTTTCAGTGGTTCAAAAAAACAGAAGGTTGCGGCGATAGAAATAGGGTTTCGTGGTGCTCTCGGATGTTCTCGGGGTATATGAGTATATATAGGCGAAAGAAGTAGGTCGGTGGAGCCACGAGGGGCCCACGAGGGTGGGGGCGTGCCTACCCCCCTGGGCGCGCCCTCCTACCTCGTGGCCGCCTCGTTTCTTCCTTGACGTCCACTCCAAGTCTCCTGGATTGCGTTTGTTCCAAAAACGATTCTCCCGAAGGTTTCATTCCATTTGATATTCCTTTTCTGCGAAACACTGAAATAGGCAAAAAAAGCAATTTGCACTGGGCCTTTGGTTAGTAGGTTAGTCCCAAAAGTAATATAAAAGTGCATAATAAAGCCCATTAAACATCCAAAACAGATAATATAATAGCATGGAACAATCAAAAATTATAGATACGTTGGAGACGTATCAGATTACTACTCTGTTGCAAGGTTGAAAGCCACATATGTGTATGCATTGCCTGCTATGGAGGGAAAACAACAATGGGACATGGTGGACCCTGGATTCAATCTTTGCGCTCCAGTTCTGAAGAGAGAAGCGGGTAGACCAAGGAAGAGTTGAATCAGACCTCGCAGCGAAGGAGCTGGACTTGGAGCGAGGAAGCGTAAGTGCACAAGGTGTGGTGGGTCTGGTCATTTTGGTAAGTATTGTGATAACATAGTAGATCCAGCGTTCGGAGAGAGTTTCGATGAAGGCTTCGATGAAAATGTTGGTCAACAGCTGGTTGCCTCAACAGATGATGAAAATGATGGTCAACAGCCAGTTGCATCAGATGAGGATTTTGACGAGGTTCCAAATGATGATGGTAACAGCCGCATGATTTTGACGATGATCCAAAATATCCTCCAAATGATGATTCAAGCGAGCCTCCAAATGGTGATCATGGTGATCCAAGTGAGGCTCCAAATGGTGATCCAAGTGAGGCTCCAAATGGTGACCAACCTTCTGTTGTTGTGAGTTCTCCTAGGTATGTTAATCTTGCAAATACTACTGTACATTTATCACTTGACATGATCTCATTACCCTTTATGTTTAGCATAGCTCTGTGGTAGGTTTGAAGAAGATGCGCAAGGTACCGACAACCAAGAGGAGAAGAGAAGAAGCAATGAGCACAAGGTGCACAAGGAGCAAAGTGATGGCAAGAAGCTCAAGGAACAAACCGAAGCCCCAACGCTATTTATGAATAATTATGAAACATTATGAATAATGTTGTATTTCTGTTGAATGATGTTGGACCTATGTTAGAACTATGTTTGAATGATGCTGGACCTATGTTAGAACTTCAAATTTGACATGCTATATGGACGTTGGAATTCTTTCGAAACTTTGGTAAACTCACATTCATGAAAAATGTGCTAAAAAGAGCTCCAAAGGTAGGATAAACGGCCTCATTTCTAAGCAAGATGTTTTTGACCTTGTCTAAATGAGCCAAATAACTTTCCTACACATATATTCTATATACACAGACTATGGCGCTGGTTTTGCTTTTTTTGATTTTTTTTTGAATTTTGTTTTGCTCATTTGAATTCTGGTCAAACCTAACTTTGACCAAGATTTAAACAAGTCTAAAACATCAAAATGTAAAACTAAGCCTAGATCCTTCTTAGTCACTCCAAAATGAAGCTGTGGTGAGGTTTTTGAAATTTTCATGAAAAATGTGCTAAAAAGTGGGGTCCAAAGGTAGGGTAAACGGCCTCATTTCTAAGCAAGGTTTTTTTGACCTTGTCTAAATCAGCCAAATAACTTTCCTACACATATATTCTATATATACAGACTATGTGCCCTGGTTTTTCCATTTTTTGATTTTTTTTTAAATTGCTCATTTGAATTCTGGTCAAACTTAACTTTGACCAAGATTTAAACAAGTCTAAAACATCAAAATGAAAAACTAAGCCTGGATCCTTCTTAGTCACTCCAAAATGAAGCTGTGGTGAGTTTTTTGAATTTTCATGTTCATTTCCCCAAAACACTTCTCTTCACTTCATACAAGAGAGTTTGAGATACTTGAGATATCACAGAAGACACATGAACTTTTCGTTTAAATGTATGTAAACCTTGTTTATCAGCTTAAATCGTTAGTATATGACATAAGAAGACTATGTGCGCAGGTTTTTCATTTTTCTGATTTTTATTTAATTTATTATGCTCATTTGAAATCTGGTCAAACCTATCTTTGACTGCTCCAAACCCCTCCCAAACCCCGCTAACCCTAGCGCTGAACAAGGACCGTCCATCTAACCTTAGCGGCGATCAAGGACCATCGACCTAACCCTTCTACAAGGAATCTGTGGGGAGGAGGGGGCGATCCGCGAGATGCAATCTGATTGGCTGGGAGATTGTTTTTTCTCAAGAAGTACCGGGCGCGCTGGATGGACCGTTGGGCCGTCTCGCTGTCTGGGCCTGAGACCGTAGTTAATAGCCCGTCACAGCCTTTCCAGGCCTACATGCATTGGTAGGGCGGCGACATGGGTTTGCATGCGCGGGAGGGAGGCGGACGTGCATGCATGCGAGCTAGGCGAGCTAGGTGGCCATGCACGTATTGATTTAGGGTTAGGCCATTGTTTCAGATTACAGCAGTGGTTCAGATTACGGCAGCGAGTCAGATGCACATGCCCAGTCAAAGAGCTTCCCTATGCAGTGATTCAGATGCACGCACGCGCCTCATGCATCGTTTTCATGCAAAAATTTAAGGGTCCAAAACTTAACGGATAGACACACGCGCCCGGATTCACACACACACCGTTCTCATCCCTTCTCTCTTCCTCTCCCACCCATAGGCCTATAAATGGGGTGCCTCTCTTCCTCTCCCACCCACAAGCTAAATCCGATCCATTCTCTCCAACTTCAAACACCCAAGCGACCGAGCCCTCTCCAAGCGACCAAGTGAAGATGCAGTTCAACGGGCCGACCTTCCTTCGTCCTCCTGTCGTGCCAGAGCTGCGCTACCCACCGGGCGTGCTCGTGGAGAGGGAGCTCCGTGTGTGGGCGACTTCAAGGTGGAGGGGGTCCATCGAACTCACCCGCGCCTTCCTCAAAGCCAGCTATGCCCACCTCCCATGGGGCTCGCCTGGGATGTTCACCCTCAACGAGGTTCATGACCGCGGCGGCATCCTCCCACTGCTTACGGTCACCTTCACCAACCCGTTTGACGCGCGCGAGCTCCTCGGCCAAGTCTTTTGGTGCGGCTGCGAGTCCATCTTCTTCACGGTGTACAACATCTTCACCAACTACGAGAGCATCTTCCCCACTCCAGGCCAGATGCACTCCCTTCCCAACGACGAAGAGGAGGAGGAGGAGGTGTGAAGTTGAAGACAGTGTTGAAGGGGCGCGCGGCGAAGGTGGAAGAAGGAGGTCAACATGAAGATGTTCAAGAAGGGGTGCGAGCCCGGAGTCAAGCTCGTCATGTTTTAGTTTTATCGTTTTTATTTTGTTCCTTTTCTATGTCGTGTGTGCCATGTCGTGTCGTGTCGTGTCCGTGAACTTATGGGTCCAAGTTATTATTGCCAAATGTAAGGGTACAGTGTGTTGCATCTTATCTATCCAAGTTATTATGTGTGTTAAAAATATCCGTGCCCAAACATATCATTCTTCCCTAAACCAAGTCATGAACTAACATGCAAATTTATTCCCTTTAAATCCTAAACCAAGTGCCACTCTAACCAAAATCATGTGGCAGTGCAAACATACGTTTCCAACCCTCCAAAATTTCAGTGCAAAACAAAGGAAAACCACTCTCACGCGTGTGCAAACATTCACGGTCTCACTATGTATACCTTCCTTCCCTACCCATGTCAAAGTCTTTCCATCTGTCCTAGTGGTTATCAGCGCAGCCCTAAACGCCACAAACCCACGCGGTCCTGGGTTCGAGTCCCCAGCCACACCAATTTTTTGTGCATTTTTCCACCCTTCATTTTTTTAGACAAATTATTTTTTTTCTCAATGTAATGCCCTTAAAAAATGTTCATTAAGTTTGGCACCAGGTGTAAACCTCTACCAGAGCTGAGGCACATTTTCCATGACATTTTGGTCTTTGATTTAAATCACGGTGTATTTGAATTGGAGTAAGTAAATTGCTATTAAATATTTAACAGCTCCAAAAATTCTAAACTTAATTGTTTGGCTCTGGAATAATTCAATTAGCTTCCATAAAAAGTTTCAGCATTATGATTTACTGCCTAAATTAAATCAGAACAGAAAACAGAAAAACACGCAAGAGAACCCCCGAATGGGCCTAATTGGATGCAGTTGGCCCATTAGTCTAGCCGGCACTTGGCTCTACGCTCTGAATTTGGCCCACATAGGAACCTTTTTTTGACAGAAAGGTAGAGCAGAGAGCTGCATTTCAGTGATCAAAAGTTTCTGAATACCTCATTTCTTCTCCCTTTTTTCAACATATTTAAATGTTGGTCACTTCTTCTCTTTTTTTCAACATTTAAACAACTTTGACCAACATTTAAACTAGGTGAATTTCTCATACAACTTCAAGCTTACAAATTCCTCCATAATTCATGCCTTTCCATACAATTACAACCAGTTGGATTACCATACCTATAAATGCCCTGTAGCGACCCGACCTCAGACGGTCAAGTCTCTGTGCGTAAGTGTCATCCCTGGATCGGTATGCTGACACACACAGTACTCGGGGATTTATAACAGAGGTAAATCACATGTATAAAGTAACATAAATACTATTACCTCAATCCATATAGCGGAAGTAACAACAAGGTTGTGGATTCCCATCAACACCAACGGCAAAGTTGAGTGTAGAAATCCTAACCCTAACGTATCCCTTACTCGTCGTAAGATTCCTGCAACATGAGACGTTGCAGCCACAAAGTGAATGTACAGGCAAATTCACACCATAGGATAATGCTGAATAATGGCTACCACTACATGCATATTTGGCTGGTGGTGGCTCTAAGTTTTATTTTTGCATAAAGCCAATTTTTTCCTACAGCAAAGGAATACATTTTTATTTAACTACAAAGTTCGTTGATAAACATTAGGTTCCTCCAACTCAATTTCAATTAAAAGTTAACAACCCAACAAGTTAATTAAGTAAAGTGATGAGATCAACATGATAATTCAAATACCAGAGACTCAAGATGTCCATAACCGGGGACACGGCTAATCATGATTAGTTTGTACACTCTGCAGAGGTTTGCGCACTTTTCCCCACAAGACTCGATCTCCTCCGTTGGATTTCTCGCACTACATGGTGTTTGAGAAATGGATGACCGAGACACAGTCTTTCGGAAGCATTAACTCTAACCCTGGGTAGACAGTACCAACCTACATCACCTACATCTGCTAGCCTACCACTGGAAGAGGTCAAGCTACATACTCAACTATGCTAGAGCCCATAATAGCTTGTGGCTGCACACGAAAGTTTCTAGCTTGAACAATCTTATGATCCCTTTGAGCCTGGGTGGCATTCCATAGGGTGATCACACGGGTACTCCGGGATCCCGTTGGGCAACCACTGGGTTCTCCAGGTGCCCGGGCAAACCACTGGGTGCTCCAGGGTGCCCCAACCATTCCACCCAGATGTGTATTAAAGTATCCACCTTAAGTTAAACCCTTAATTAACAATATCTCTCGCATCTTTCATGAATTCTCTCAAACCAAACCACGTCTACGAGCATAGCATAGCAGTATAAGCATAACGTAGAAGTAACTCCCAAGGTTTGAATGCAGGACAATAGGTTCCTACCTCATCAACTACTTCCCAATACCCACATGTTATCAATCCCTAACCATGCAATGTTTGAGGGTTTGAAACTAATGCATAAAAACTTGATAATAAAGGGATATGATCGAAGTGTTAACTTGCCTTGTACTGTTGATGAAGATGATTCGCACTCATAACTCCTGATAGTTCTACTCGTCACACTCCGGTCAATCTATCGTAATCAAGCAATAGTAACCACACATAAGCAATCATACAAAAGAATCGAAGAAAAGAACTTGGAAAACTTTGAAAACAAGCAATTAACTCTTGCAACAGAAAACAATATCTAACAGTACCAAAATTGGGTGAATTTGGCCTTATGAGAAAGTTTAGGTCAAGAGCTTCGATTTGCAAAAAGGATCAACTCAAACGGAGTTATAAAACTTAAGTTATGATCAAACGAAGTTCAAATACAAATCTGTTTGAATTGAAATTTTAAAACTTTCAAAAACATGTTTAAGTTGTTTTACTGGATAGAGGGGATCGTAACAAAGAAGTGGGCATTGGTTTCGTTGGATTTGGACAAACGAGCAAAAAGTTGTGATAGATTGAAGATCAGGGACTAATCTGTAAGAAAAGATAATTCCATCTGGGTCCCTGGCTACGTGACAGAAAAGCTAACGGACGAACGTCCACTACAGAAGCATATGCGACGAAAACCGTTCACTGCGAAGACCTACCTAGCGAACGTTCGCTAAATAGCACATAACGTTTCAAAGAGAGAAAAAACAGCTAGATCTAATCCGGGTCCTAGGATCTAGATCGGACGGCTGAGGGGCGAAGCGGCTTACCGCGGCGGTTGACGGCGCCGGCGGGGAGGAAGACGACGGCGGCGGCTTCGGCCTCGGACGGGGACGGCTGCTCTGGGGTCGGCGGCGACGGGCGAAGGCACGGGGAGGTGCGGCGCGAGACGGTGGACCAAATGGCGGTGGCGGCGTTGGTCGAGGGCGGCGGTGGAGCGCGGGGCAGGGCGACGGAGCTGTGGCGGCGGTGGCGAGATCCAACTGCGGCGGCGGCTTGGGAGAAGAGAGGGGTCTGGGGCGGCTATATTTATGGAGGGGAGGGGCGGCGCGATGCGTGGAGGAGGGGCAAGGCGGCGGGAGGTGGCCGGGTCGGGCACCGCGCGGCGATGACGCGTGCGGCGGCCTGTCTCCTGCTCGGGAGGAGGAAGGCGGCGGCGGGCTGGCTGGGCTGGGCCGGCCCAGTCGGAGGGAGAGTTTTTTTTAACCAATTTCTTTTTTTACAGGAAATAAAACAAAATAGAAATGATAATAAAATACTATAGGCATATAATATATCAAAATTTTCAGAAAAAGATTTTCTATAAAGTGAACATTTTTCTAGCGTCAAATAAATTCCACAAGAATTTAAATAAAACAAAGAGTGCTACTGATTTATTTAAAACCCAATAAAATCATTTTAAAAATACCAAAATGATTTCAAATTTATTTCTCTCCAATTTTCTAATGTAGGGAATCATTTTACCCTATTTTCCATATATTTTATTTGTGGAGAAAATAGTTTGAATAAAAACCAAATAACCCCAAATTGAAAATAATTTCAATGGGACTTTGAATTTAATTCTTTTAAAACTTCCAACTCATATTTCATATGTTTTGAAGAAGTCATTTTATCTTCTCTCATGAAAATCATTGAGTTGCTTGAAGTTTCTGAATTTGAAATATTTTCCAAATAAAATTCAAATCTTTTCAAAACCCTTTTCATTTATTTAAATGGAAGAAGTCATGTCATCTTCTCTCTAGGGTTTTGTATTTGAAAAGAATCTGAATTCACAGAGATCATAAAAGC
Source organism: Triticum aestivum (assembly GCF_018294505.1). Lineage (NCBI taxonomy): Eukaryota > Viridiplantae > Streptophyta > Magnoliopsida > Poales > Poaceae > Triticum > Triticum aestivum. Next base: position 575,781,181 of record NC_057799.1, on the reverse strand, counting down.
AAGATGAAAGTTTGGGAAAGTCCTTTTATTCCTTCTCATTTAACTTTCGAAAAGTTTCGAATTTCACACAAGCAACCACACCACAATCAAACAATCTATCTTTTTTATATAACATTCCAAAATTTAGAATTTTGGGATGTTACATGCCCAAAAGTAATTGCAAATGGTATTGGTATTTGTGCTTGATCTTCAAGCTTCCTAACCTTCTTCTTCAACATCCTAAGCTCAACAGCTAGCTCTCTGTCAGTGCGTGCTTCGCCCTCCATCTCTTCTTCCGGAGCTCGTGCTGCGGCCACTGCCGTTCGTGGCAGCATGCACAACCATTCTTCATGCTCTTCTTGCAGTTCATTCATCAGAGTCTTGGCCAGAGCATTGACTCAAAGAAAGAAGCATTTCACCTGCATGAATGCCAAACAGATCAACCCATTGCTCAAAGATCCCGACCACAAAAATGGTGCAATTGCCCTGATTCTTACCCCATTCTCGCTGCACACGTAGAACGGACGATTCTGGTTCCTCGGTGTGTGAGAAACCCTCCGATCAACGCCCGCCCGGCACCGCGGACAGACGAAGACAGGCATGTCCACCCGCGCCCAGCTCTGCATCCGCAAGGTGGCGCGGGAGCTTGAGGAAGACATGGATCTCGGAGCCGAAGGGGATCTAAACGCCGCCCGCCCTCCACAACTAGCTTCCCACCGCCGCTCTCTCTCTCTCTCTCTCTCTCGCCGTGGTCACCGCCATGCTCTCTGTCACCGTGGTCACCGCCGCTGTCTGTCGCCCGCTTATATAGCACACCCGCAACGGCTCTCTGCTCAACGGCTCTCTGCTGGGTCCCACAAGCCACGCGTGCAACAGTCTGATCGTCTAGGGCGTCTCTGCCGCCTCGTCCCACCTGTAAGGGCCGAGTCAAAAGGTTGACCTGACGGAGACGGCAGAGTTCACAGAACGAGTTGGTGCGCACGGACTAGGGGCAAAACTGAGCACGATTCGCATCTGAGGGCAATACTGAGCACATGGACACCACTGAGGGCAAAAGGATAATTAACCCTATTAAAAATCTAACGTCAGATGTTTAGACATGACAAATCAAACGTTTTTATGGCAAATTAGTTGTTGCGGGGATGGCAATTTCTTTTAGCAAGCATGGCAAATCATGGCAAAAAACTAAACTTTGACATGATTTGTCATGCTTGCTAAGGGAATTGCCACCTCACGGCCACTAAATTAGCCATGAAATATTTCAGTTTGTCATGCCTAAAAAACGGACGTCAAATTTGTAGTCATGTTCATGGAGTATGTGTGCCTATGATATCAATTTCTCTATTTGTAATACACCTAAGAAATCATTGTTTCTAGGTCGACCAAGTTGAGCATCTCAGAGACCTAGAGCTGCATAAAAAATGTGAAAAACTATATTTTACATCCTTGACTCTTTTTTTCAAGGATACACCATGGAGAGGTGTATCAATATCATAGAAGGAGAGCCAAACGACTGATACAATGTCTTTCGGTAAACAATTCACAACACCACGACTACAACGACAAGAGATCAAAGACCGCATCTCGACCAGCACTGGACACCTAAAAGCACAACCCCGACCACATCTCAGGTTGGGTCAACGCACTCTTCACCCTTCACACCTAGGAGTCAGCAAGTTAACAGCATGATCCAACCGAAATTGAAGAAGGCATCGTCCAAGAGTACTCAGTGACGATGTACATTGCGCCCTAAGAGCCGGTGACTGGCTCTCACAATAACCTAAAGATCACCACTGTTTGCTAGGCTTGTTGCGGAAGATGCTCCTCCTTGCAATTATACGTTCAATGGTCATGAGTACACGATTGTTAGGGCTGCTGTAGGCCGGTGAGGCTGGCTCGAGTTTAGCCCCACCTTGCTTATGGGGGGAGGCCATGACCAGCTTATAAGGGAGAATATCCCTCCTCCTTTCAGTCCGGGCTTTTGGGATGGAGTGGACTCTCCGCTGAATGCTGGCCCATGTGCGCATAAACGTCCAAAACGTGGGTGAGTGTGGGCTAGGCCGAGTTGAACGCTAACATCTGGTATCAGAGCCAGCATCGTCATGCCTTCCTGTGGGGCTTCTTAGGGGATGGGATGTTAGGTCTGCTGTAGGCCGGTGAGGCTGGCTCGAGCTTGGTCCCACCTTGCTTACGGGAGGAGGCCATGACCAGCTTATAAGGGAGAGTATCCCTCCTCCTTTCAATCTGGTCTTTTGGGATGGAGTGGGCTCTTCGCTGAATGCTGGCCCATGTGCGCATAAACGTTCAGAAAATGGGTGAGTGTGGGCTAGGGTTGGACGCTAACAATGATGGGCCACTACCTTACAGATAATATCTATCCTCCATGGGCCATATTTGTCAAAATAATTCCACAACCAAAATGTAGCAAAAGTTCTCACTTTGCAACACGTCAAGAGTCTACTAGAAAGGATGTGGAGAGAGGTTTCGGTGTGCTTCAGAAGCGCTTTGCAGTCGTTCGTGGCCCTGCGAGTATTGGAATTACAAGTTTCTATGGTAAATCATGACTTGTTGCATAATCTTGCATAACATGATCATTGAAGATGAGAAAGAAATGTCTAAGAACATTCGGTACATCACCAATGGGAATCCTGTTAAGCTAGAGCATGATCCAAAAGGGATTCAAGCATTCCTTAAAGCGCATCGGAGGATCGAGAACCGAGAAGTTCATACCCAGCTCCAGCATGACCTTGTTGAGCATTAGTGACTCTTTAGAACACAATATTAGCCCTCAAATGGCTTGTAATAGCAAGACTCATTTAGTTGATCACTGTCCTATGCTTTTGAAGCTAGGCAATCTAAACATCAGTCATTGTAAAATTATGGATGTATCATGTTCTTCAGATTAATGAAAGGCGCCATCCCTTTGTTCAAAAAAATCTGCCATCGATGTCCAAATTTAATGGATTTAATGACAGTTAAGACCCCCTTCCAGAATCTGGAGACATTTAGGCTAGAGCTAGTGAAAATATTAGGATGACTTTGTTGGTATCTTGCTTGATGATCACCTGCAGCTCAAGAAACGTGTCAACCCGCGGCTCAAGAAATGCATCGACCTGCTAGATGCTTTGGTCAGGACGGCCCTTAAGTGCGCAAGCACAATCAGATCATGATATGCTTTCAGGCTAGTCCTTGTTCCTCTTCTAGTTTGCCAGTGGTAGTTGTTTGCAGTTGAGTGTCACTGAGCACGCATGTAAATTTGGAGGCTGGGAGAAGAATTCACCATGTCAATATCATCACTAGTTGAGAACAACAGTACACACCGAAATCTGGAGTATAATATTTATGCTGTGTTCGCAAGTCAACGAAGAGGCCCGCTCCGTTCGCAAATTTGGATTTGTCTTTTTTTTCATTGTCCATGGCATGGCTGCTCTTGGGAAAATTCGAGGAAGAATCTAGAAATCAAAATAACTGATGTGATGTTTTGCTGGATCAGGTTGTAGATAGAGGAAATGATGACATCGTGGAATCTAAACTGCATAGAAGCAGCACCCTAGCTTTTCGTTTTCTAGATGATGAGTTAAGAAGTAAATATCAGTAGTATATATATCACAACGTTCAGGTTTTGCATCCTCATTAGAAATGGTGCAGTTCCTCCATAATCTGGTGAAACACCATCCTAGCGCTGCACCATTTCATTTCAAACTCTGCGAAGTATTCATCCATTCTAGAGAAGCTTCAATTCATATCTCATTGCTATTTGGATCCCAGAGCATGTAACACCGGTATCGTCAGTGATGATGCTACCATTTGACCTGGTATACTAGTTATGTGGGCCTGCTACTGGTATTCCGTAGAATCTGATTATTGTTGTGGAGGTGCTTGGAGGGAATGAATATATGTTCTGTACACATGTCGGATTGTAAAAAGGTGTGCATGATGAGTGAGCAAATGGTTCAGGCTGTTTGCTGGCCCTGCACCAATTAAGAGACAAAAAGAAAAAAACACACACACACACACACACAGGTCGGCTTTGCTCAGGGTAAGCAAGTCACCACTAGTAAGGCCAAGAGGCCAAAGACCAGCTAACCAAAACCTGTGCAGGCAAGCACCAAGCACAAGCAGTAGAGAATACCATGATATATATTCTGATGCTTGGTGACCCCCCCTTCCTCTCACTCTCTCGCCCCCACACACTTGAGAAGATGTGCTCACATACACGCACACCGTCCATGATGTTTTAGATATAGACATGTCTTACACCGTGCAGCTTTGACCATTAAGCTAGTATTCATAGTATGTTAACTCATGGAGGAAAGATTGTGACTAATAGTTTTCCATTTGTAAACTCACGTACCAAGTTACTCCCTCCGTCCGGAAATACTTGTCGAAGAAATGGATAAAAATGAATGTATCGAGAACTAAAATATGTCTAGATACATCCATTCCTCCGACAAATATTTCCGGACGGAGGGAGTATAAGGCATTTTTCTGTGACACTACAGTGTCACAAAACGTCTTTTATTTTGATACAAGGGAATATATATTTGATTTTCTTTCTCTTCTATTCTACTATTAGGGCATGCAGCAGCGTGTCCACATGCATGTATATATGTAGTCTGTGAGTATGTATGTGGTGCTGGCGTGGCATTTGAGACTGAAGTGGTAATAATTAATCCTGTGCATCTCGATCGTCTCGCTTTTTCGAGTAAAGCAGAGCCATGATTGCTCCCGGAATCTCTCTATCTCGCGCGCGCGGCGACTAAAGGTTTTGGAAGAAACATTCGCTTGTGGCTGGGTGAATTCGCTGTCGCCTCTGTGCTCCCTGGCTGCATTCCCGGCCGGCCGCTTTGCATATGCCGTAAGCAATGAGCAAGGCATCTATATATGGATAGATATCGGCGAATGGAACTGCATGCGCAGCAACAGTCTAATGATTAGGAACAATTAATCTCACACCCCCACACACACACACAGGAGTTCACTCAAAAGTTGGTGCACAAATGAAGCCAAACTGGAATTTTCTCTTTCTTTTACTGAAAAAGGATAATCATTAGACTAAACCCTCGGGAGCACATGTACACGTTAATTTGTGCCCACTTATATATCTCCCTTTTCTGAGTCTGAGCGGCGGCTTACCGCTCCTCTTCCACATGACTAAACCCTCGGGTTGGCGAAGGTTTTTCTTTAGGAGAAAAAAAAAAGAAGGAAAAATCCTTGAGGACTCGTGATTGTTCTTTGCTCCAATGATACTTTCATTTTTTTAATTTTCTTTTCAGGCCTGTCTTTTTAACCTGCAAAGGAAGTAAACAAATAAAAGAATTCGATTAGATGAGATCACATGCATACAGCACCAGACCAGTTTGTCACTGTCAGGTGTAAATATGTGCCATCATCGCAAAAAGAAAAGGTGTCGATCAATATATGTGCCCTCGTTGCTCGCAAACAAGAACAAGTGTAAATTAATGTGCCGTGGGATGGGTTGAATTCACAGGAGATGAGCTAACCATAGTATGATTTGGGCGCATTGCAGCGGAAGCACTCGGTTCTGTTGGCGTAGTTTTGCACGTTACAATCCAGTCTGCATCGCCAAAACGTTAACAGGTGGTTAATTTTCTTTCTTTTCATGCCTGTTTGCATGCATGCACATTCCTTGGAAAGCTAGCTTTAATCTAGGCAGTGGAGCATGATTAACCGATTAGCTAGCTAGCTAGGTAGGTAGATATATAGGGGCCGGAGGCAGACGACGAACCTGGGGCAAATCCAGTCGCCGGCCTTCCAGCCGGCCTGGCCGGCGGCGTTGAACCCCCAGTTGTGCGCCACGGCGGCGGAGTCTGTCTTTGCGGCGCTGCACTTGAAGCAGCTGGCGCGATTGGCGTAGTTGTTGACGCCGCAGCAGCCGCAGTACCAATCGCCGGGCTTGACTTCCCAGCTGCCGCCCATGGCCGCGTAGTCCGGCCGCTCGGCGCCCAGCTTAGCCTCGCCGCACCGCTGGCAAGCGTCCCGTTTGCAGAAGTTGAGGTACTGGCACGACCTGCAACTCCAGTCACCCGGCTTCCTGCTCATCATCACCTTCTCCATCGCTATTAATAATCTTTCTATCTATCTATCTATCTATCTATCAGCTCAGTCAATCTAGCGTGCGTGCGTGTGTCTAGTCTAGTTATCAATCTAACCCAAGGAGAAGGTGATGAGAGGCAGCTTAATTAGCTTGTCTTGTGTTGGATGGCTGGGTTGGTTTGGAGATGGGAGGTGGAGCGGTCTTTTATATACGGTTTGGTGCTGCACCAGGAGGAGAGCTGGCTAGCTTAGGCCAGTTAGTTGGGGCCCAAGTAAAGCCGGACGGAAAGATGGATGCATTATTGTTCCTTCCACCTCCACCTCCATGCAGATGCAGGGCAGGCTAGATTAAAGCTGTCTATCTGGCTCATGCATCATGCATCCCCTTTTTTTCATTTCTTGCAGCAACTGGGGAATCCCTACGATTGATGGGCCTCTCCATGCTTTGCAAGCTAGAGATCACTGTGCTGTGTGTCCTCCGGTCTCCAGCTTCATCACGCAATCTCTCGTCCTCTCTTTCCTTAGTTTTATTCTTTTGTGTTTGCCAAAAGGACCAAGGACTTATATTAAATAGTACAAACTCTTTCAAAAATTGAAACAAACATCCAAATTTTGGGGTGCCCAAGTCTTCTTCCATCTGCATCATCCACCCACAGTGCACCGTGAGCAAAACTCGTGGCACGCAACCTCTAAATTTCCGTCTCAACGGAACAAACTTTTTTAAACCCAAGAGCTTGTGAAAGCAGCGTCCGACAAGTTGTTGATGTAAAGCAGAAGACGCTGACGACCGCGTTCTGTGTAGCAAATCGACGCCCTGAAGAAGCAAACGTCGGAGAAGTCCTGTAGAACGGCTCAATTCCGACCGAACGGAGTCCGGAAATACAAATATCACACACTCCGCAACAGGCCGAGAATGGCCAGCCTACGTAGTTGGTCAAGCTATTAAAAGTTTAGTCTTCGCTCATAAGTATTTAGATCCTTATAGATGAAATAAATAGTATAGTATGAAGGAATGCAAAAAACATATGTAGATCTTCAGAAGGGTGTATATATGAGAGTATTGTGCACAATCTGAGATTTAACATTATTTCATAAACATATTTAGGCCTGAACGGCAAGGATTACACGAGATTGGGGAGAAAGGTGCGGGGCCTGTCTGGTAACTGTAATCTAGTACTATTTCAATCGGGAGTGTGGCAAACAAAGAAACACATCGAAAGTGCACACTTAATCCCGAGCTCAAATGCTCCTTCAGAAACAATACCATTAAACAAATTAAAAAATCTGACTTTTTTTTGGCTAGAAACGTTGCTTAGTTTCCTTCGTGCATATTTTAGACGTGAAACCATGTTCGTGGAGGTCTTGTCAAAAATAACAAAATCAGCACTCCAACATGCTTTTAAAAATAGTCTTTTTGGAGTATTGATTTTGTTTTCTCTTGACCAGAGCATTAAATCTGTTTTTTATTTGTGTATTTTTCCACGTAATTAAGTAGAATATTCAACAGTGGTTGTTACCGAAAAAAATCCAGGATGTTTTTTTTTCAATTTTAGTGTTCACGGGGCTGCATTTGAGACGGGAGCGGAAACTCCACGTCCAAAACGCATTCACTTTGAATCTGATAAATAGACGTGCACACATTTTTACAGCACAACTAGCTAGTTGGTTGAGTTTATAAGTTTATTGTAGGTGTATTCCCTTAGATGAAACAAATAGTGTAGTGCAATAACATAAAAAAATACAGTGACTGCCAGAAAGGTGTATGATGTGGGCGAAGTATTGTAGTGCAATATCGAGGTTTAACATTTTATGAACATAAATATATTGGCTCAAGCCTCACAGATTTTGAAAGTTATTTTACGTGAAATTACTATTATTTTAAATAATTTTGGCCAAAATTTGAATTTCGACTGAATATAGGCTAAAATTTTGATATAAAAATATTTCATAGCAACGAAAATTTCAGCAGGACTTCGTTAAAATTTTCAAGCTAAGACTCCCCAAGTTTCAAGTTATTCTCCAAATCCAACCTCTGTAGGAATTGTTTTATTCTTGTATTCATGGCTTCATAGTTTTGTGCTGAAAGTTGATATCGTCGTACAAGTTAAGTGTTGGTATTATATATAATTTGATAACGATTCCTCAGTTCGGAAGTCGTAATTTCAAAGTTGAAAATCGCGATGCTTGAGCTTAAGGTTCTAGGCTTTGTACTTGAAAGCTCTCTTCATTTGTCAAAGTTGAAAGTTTTAAATTCCTGACTACAAACTCGTGATTTCCTGTTTGAAAGCTTTTGTCAAGACACCCGATGAAAGTGTCACTAGAAGCTTTCACCCTGCTGAAATTAGTAAAGCTTTTATTTCCCATTGAAAACTCATTTTTTCGCGGGTAGGGCATGGGTGGTACCTCTTTGGGAAGTAAATTGCTCAAAACCATCACATTTGTGGCTAGGGTACTCCAAAACTACCTCTTTTGCCAAAAATAACAGAAGATTACCACCTCCATGGCGAATGAGTAACAAATCGCATTAATTCAAAACTGAGCTGCGTCTAACAACAGAACTGACGGGTGGGACCTGTCCGTCGGGTTGATTGGTGAAGACTAATCCTAATCAATGTGTTGACCTGCTGAGGTGGATAGGGTCCCACCTGTCAGCCACACATTTTATTTACCCCTCTTCCTTTTCTTCCTCTCAACATGGACAAGAACGTCGACGCACTGCATGCCGCTCACCGCCCTTGCTGGTCAACGGTCGGCCGAGCCCTAACCGTTCCCGTGCTTGCGGCGCCCGTCGAGAGGCCCTAGCTGCGCCCGTGCTGGTAGCCATGACCTTGGCCGGCGAGGAGCGAGGTCGGCGACGCGGATTGCCCAGAACTAGAGAGAGTCAGGGAATAAAGGGGGAGCAAGCCAGCTTGATGAGGCCGGGAAGGGCGGCAGTGGGGCGTCCCTCCCGTCGTGTCTGCCGACGGCGAAGGCGGTTGGGGGAGGCCGGCGTCGGGAGGGAAGGCGGCTAGGGGAGGCTGACGTCGGGAGGGAAGGCGGCTGGGGGAGCTGGGTCGGGGCCGTGGCGTGGAGGGGAGGCGGCGTGGGAGGTAGCTGTAGGGGCTGCGCGGGTTTGTGGCACGGACGCCCGGTATACCGGCGCGGAGGCAGAGTCACCGGCGAGGTAGAGGGCTCGAATTGGAGCAGCGAGCATGGATCTAAGGTGCGGAAGGCAGAGGCGGCTCAGTTCTTGCAGGATCCAGGCGAGGGCGTGGTAACGGTGGCGGCAGGAGGGCTTGTCGGGGTCACCACGGAGGGGAGGGGGAGAGAGGGCCCACCCTTGGCCACCTCAGCATATTGTCCACATAGATATGCCACGTGGACCCAACAGGTGAGCCAGCCCTGTCAGTTTTTGGGTTAGTCACGGCTCAAGTCTGGACCAGTGCGATTTGCTATCCACTTGGTGCAGAAGCGGTGGTCTTGTGTGGTTTTTGACAAAACCGTGGTAAAGAAGTATCCTAGCCATAAATATGATGGTTTTGAGAAATTTACTCCACTTTGGGTGACATTGCCGGTAGTATAGTGGTGTGGGGAGGGGGAGAAACTACATTGGCATAGCGGTAGTTATTTACTTACGTATTTCTTAAGGAAAGTGGTCGTCATTTCTTAACACCTTGTTACACAAACTCCATACAGTTTTTATAACTGATAACTTTAACTAAACTAAGTTAGTGCAATCGTATATTCGTATTCTGCCAGTTTCAACATGCAGGACGGGACTGCACCGACACACACACCTAAACAAGACCCATTCTTACTAATCTTTGTTAAACTATGAGCCACTTCATTAGCATTTATGCTAATATTAAAAATCCTAAAATCGGCAGAGATCCATACCCACCATCTTGAAGCCCATGTTTCTGATGTAAAGGCAGTACGACTTTTCCAAAATAATAGGAAGCCGAAACTCGGATCGATACAAAATCCTTGGATTGCACGCATGAAGCTCCTCCTCCACTGATGTGCAGATTGGGACAACAGCCCCAACAGATTTTCAAACCCGGCACCACCCCACCAATTGTGCCTGAAGATGAGCGAGGATCGAAGCTAGCATCAAAATTTACCTAAGGCTGGTCGTAATGATAGTATCATAGCTAGTATCATGCATGTCAACTAGATAATTTTGATGAGGTGTCATAGAATTAAATGAAGAAAGAGAGTGTTGAGTATATCATATCATTATGCCATATCATAATAAATGTTATGCTAATATGGGTCATGCATGGCAATAAATAAAGTACTACATGATACTAATATATGATACTATGCATTAGGGAGGTAGTATCATACACTAGTATCATACGCATGATACTAGTATATGATACTCCCCATTACAATCAGCCTAATTCCATCAGGCTTGAGGGGGCTTCCATACTGCAGCCGATCTTGCATGAGGCTGTATACCACTCCGCACTCTCATAGGCTTTCTATTTCTCTCAACTTTCATGGAGAATGCTTTTTACAGCTGGCAATGTACATCGTAACTCAAAATGTTTATTGACATACATCATAACTCAAAACATCCCAAAAACTTTGAATGGATCCAATTATTCATGCTCGTATTTCATCACATAATGTACAGCTGGCAATGTTTTTTTTGAATGAATATACATACTGTACTTGAGATGTAGTAGTACATTTTATTTGTTTTTAATACCGCGTGCATGCACTTTTGAGCATTATCATTTGTTTTTAATACTTACTCCCTCTGATTCATATTAATTATCAGCGACAATTAATACGGATCGGAGGGAGTGGTTAAGTATATTAATAGCATGTTCATAACCTCCAAGCTTCACATCCAACCATTAGCCACACGAGGACGGTAGAGGCTAAAATGTAGATGTGTTAGAGCCTGCGCATATGGTGCAGCACAACATTGATGCTCAAAGCTAGGCCTGAGACGATGAGCCCCGCCTCAAATTATACCCGTGGGGGATTGCTTTATGTGATTCCCACAACTCCATATCTCATGCCCTTTCCAGGAAAGGGCCCCCCTGACCCTGATGGCGAAGCTCCTCTAGCATCAAAATGTTGTAAGACGGGAAAGCTAGCTAGGCTAGACTATGCAAGGAAGGTCTTATGTGGGGGTTGCATATTCTCTCTGGCCACAATTATGGATGCAGGTCCATCCCCAAGGTTTTGATGCCCCTCCTCCCATCCTGTAATGTCCACACAATCTCACAGGATATAGGTAATACTCGTATTGAGATGTATGCATATTGAGCGCCCACATGTATTGTTAGATGCATGGATTAATATATTGTTATGCGTCGTGTTGCACTTAGATTCATGGATTAATATATTGTTATGAAGTGGACTAGACAATATATACTCTAATTATTTGCTGAATTATACAACGTTTATTTCATATTCCTCACAAACAAGCTGACACTATCTCTGTCCTGATTTATTGGTCTCATTCGTATTTTGTGCCAAATTTTAATCATAGAGTTAACTAAGAAAATGTTAATGCATGTCACGAAAAATTATATCGTGGGGTTCATATTTGAACATGGGTTCCGAAGAAATTTTCTACATTTAACTTATATTTTATTAGTTAAATAATGATCAAAATATGATCCTAAATACAAGGGAGACTAATAAACCATGATTGAGGTAGTACCTCTGAAATTATTGCCCTCCGAACGTATGTACTCCCTTCATCTCAGTTTACAAGCCTTGCACGTGTATCTAGGTCATTAATTTAAGATGGAGGGAGTATATAGACGGCGTGATGTGCATTAATTCATGCATATCGATCTGTCACTTTGGTTAAAGCGCTTCTGCACCAACTCCCATTCGTTTCGCCCACTCGTTCGCCCATGTACACACTGGCATCTCTACATGTCACCATGCCTTGGGCGTGTACGTGTAAGGGAATCAAATCTTTCATCTACCCCTGTCGGAAGGAAGAGATATATCGATGCATCCATCTCCATCTCGTTTTCTCTTTGAGAGCCAATTTGGTTTGCCCCTGCTCCCTGATTTAAAGCTTCAATTCCGAAAATGCCACTTCAGGCTTGATTTTGACTACGCTCTTGTTTCCTCTGGTTCCCCGGTGCCATATGCGTTGGATTCTCTTTGCGGCCGGGAAGCCTGAAAAGATCTTTGAGATGGGTGAGAATAGATAACTAAAGGAAGTTGTTGATATCGGATTGGACATTCTCTTCTGAGGACAGGATTCTAAAGCTCAGTGTATAGTATTATATTGGATGTCCCTCTTGGCAAAAAAATTACATGACTTATGTATAAACTAGATGCCCCGGGCGTTGTTGTAGGAACTTTGTTAAAAGAAATGCATAAATAGTTGCTACAAAATAACTAAAACTAGTACTATAAAGCAAATATATGTTTACAAATAATTAAAAAATATGAAGCATACAAAAAGAGAATTTTTAAACAATTGTGGTCAAATAATGTCAAAATGTGAAGGATGCACTACATAAGTATATGGAGTTGCTCAACACATATACGTTCAATACAAAAATGGAATGGAATATAATAATTTAGGACTAACATGCATGTATTGCTGATGTGACAGCACCGGATGCATAAACTAATTAATGCAAAAGGTGTAATTTGTAACTAACATGCATGACTTGTTTATGTGCCATATATTTGCATGTCTGGCAAAAATAGGTAGTTGGTTATAGAAATTTAGAAGGTGTAACTTGTAGGAGTAACTTACATCCATGACTTGCTTATGTGACATGTTTGCATGTCTAGCAAAAATAGTGTGTTCTAGATATTTAGAAATAGAAGATTGGCTAGCTGCCCGGTGGCCGTAGGTGAAATCTTTGTTAGTTTTATTCTGAATCAATTTGCATGTCTATTTATGGATGAAAAAATAGAACTTTTAAAACACAGTCGGCTCTGCATCTATGAATTCGAGGTGTCTAATAATGGTGAGCCGCGATGGATAATGCATGATGATGTGGTTTGGCGTGCTTAGAACAACTCTAGAGTCGTCGTATTTGACCGAATGTTATAGTAACCATCCGTACGATGTTCTTGAACAAAAAGATCAGTCTAGCAGAGTTGTCACCTCGCGCTCCACTGAAACACACTGCAAAAATCGTCCCGAAGTCTCCCCATTTAAGGGTGGTGGAGGGAATATAGAGCTATTGATCCAACAAATCTTGGCGCTAGGGACATTTCAAGACGTGCCCGCTCTCCTGACCGCCAGCGCGCACATTGTCATGCCACTCTCATCACATGGCACTGCTCCTCGCCGCTAATCCTTTCCCAGCCCTAGCACACCTCGCCGCAGCCTCACTTCTACTTTTAGCTATCCGGCCGACTACCACCTCGGCACCACGTGAGCTCTATATGGTATGCCTCTTGCATCATTCCTCATTTCCCTGCTCACACGCCGGCAGTGCACCATCGCCAACTCTATCTCGTGTGACAACCATGACACATCTCGCCATCTGGTCTCAACATATTCGACAATTTTCCCCAAGGCATATATTTGCCACAAATTTCTATATGTTTACTTGTCTAACCTCTCATATATTCGTGTAGATGACATAGGATTCACAATATCTATAGATGATATCGGCGGTAGACAAAGAAAATGATTTGTTGGATTCACAATACTTATAGATATAAGTGCATTACCAATGGCATCCCTCAAACTACTCGCAAACGTCTGGACCACTCAGTCTAGAAGCTTTTTGCCATCCAACACGGTGCCGCAACTTTCCATCGATGCGTCCTCGCCTACAAATTCCCACAAACCGGCCACAAGTTGGCGGGAGGTTTGCAGTAGTTCGGACCTCCATCACATAGGACTCCGACACCCCCGACCCACTCAAATCCCCTCTCCTGGACCACTTTCCCCCCACTCGATCCCTTCTCGCTTTGCTCTGTATCCGCACCCTCCTAGTCCTACGTCCCACTATACTACTCTGCTCGCCTCCCAGGCCTTCTCGGGTGTCTGCCCCAACGCGCCTGCTCGCCTAGGACTACGCCGCCATCCACCCTGAGTCCATCCGCAGCCATGTATCTGACGCCCCCTAGCAACGTCGTCCATGCCGGATACCACGTGCGGCAAGTGTTTCTGCCAAATGTCATTGATCTTTTTTAACATTATCATTGTTTGTTTGGAGAAAACACGATGGCTGGGTAATCGGTGATGGAGGACGAGTTGTTGTGCCATGCATGATTGGCCATAAGTGCGGACTTTGTAGGCATTGAGCAAGGGGACGCGGTGTTTTGGCTATATGTGCAATCTTGGTTTCATGATAAAAATCATTTCGCGCCTACAACTTACACGTGATACACATGATCGCAATGTGAAGTTGCTAGCCCATCATTGGTGCATCGACTCAAACTCCGTCGTGAAGTATTGTTGTGCGATTGCACAAGTGGACAGAAGGTGGTATCGTACTTTTTTACTTCTTGTTGTTCTAAATGTTGATCAATCCATTAATTCACTCAACGTTTTAACTTGAAACTTACCATGTTGTATAGCTCGGATGCGCTATTGTGTTGTACCAAACAACAGGTGCTAAGCAACATTGTTGGATGTTTCTCAAGGGGTACAACGTCTGATGACCAACATTTACGGACACTGGTGCATTGTTGGACTTGGGTAATGTTGAATTTCTATCATGAATTTTAAAAGCTTGTTGAACATCCGATTACTTCGGTCATAATATTTATTTTTGAACTATTGGTATCCTAGAATATTTACATTTTATTTATGGATGAATTGTTCTATTGCTATTTTCTTTAAATATTTTGAGTGCTCTGGACATAGGAAAGTAAATAAATAGAGATAAACATTTGATAAATGGGATTAGATGACGGGCTTCCGTATTCATGTCTCCGAACGAATAGGGCAGGCCCACTGTATGCAACATCTTTTCGGTGTTGGGCTGTTTGGTTACATGCAAACACTGTTGGGTTTGCATATCATGGTTCTTAAGGCACCTCGGGCCTGTATCGCTAGAAACGCTCAATTAATCGTTTCGAGTGAGTCAGCCCCGAGCGATACTCTCGAGCCCACGTGGGTGGCTCTCACATGTGTGTATGTGGTTTGTGGGTATTTTCTTCTAAGCAAGTCTTTAATCACACTCATCCCTTCTACACAACCGTGCTTCAATTTGCGATAAGTTGTATACGAAAAATATGCACCTCGATGTTCTGATTCCATTCAGGCAATCCGATTGTAGTTTGCTTCACTCTATATGTTGAATTTTGTATTCATATTTGAAGCTTTGTTGGACGAATTTTGACAAATTCTTACACACGGTCGACCGTTTGAAGTTCCCTTTGAGGAGTAGTTTCACCTCGCTGCTTGACACAACTTTCGTGTTGTGTGTTTTTTGTTTCACTAATCATAGACGAGTAGATCTACATGTGACTAATGTGTTGCCGTCGGTGTAGATTAGGGAGCAACCCTCGCTCCTCCAGATGCCGGCGCGCCTGCTCGCGCCGCAGATGGTGAGCTTCTTGGCGGCCGAGTGAGGCACGCCAGGCAGTGTCTCGGCGCTTGGTCGCCTAGGCAGAGGCCGCCGGTGAATGCCCCACCACTGTCGGACTGTAGGGACGCGAATCCCATCGGCGCGACGACTCCGGGTAGAGCGGCCAGGAGCGGCAGGAGGACAAAGAAGAGGAGGGCAGCGAGGATGGTTATGGTGGTGAGCGCGTAGGCGGGCGCCATGGACGTGCGTGACAGCCCCTCGTGCTGGTGGTGACAGTGATAGTGAGCCAGTGGAGGAGAAGTCACCATAGATCAGACTCGGCTCCGGTCGTAGTGGCAGTGAACATTCGAGTTTAACCTCTCTGTTCAGTGTAGTTGTTAACTCCTAATCATCATGCATGTATGAACCAAACACCGGGTAAGAAATGCTTCCACGATGCAACAACATATATGCAGGTAACCAATCAATATGCAAACGTTATATTTTGACTTGTATCTTCCCAACCAGCCTCTACTCAACCTTGCCTTTTTTTCATTCAATCTCCAAAAAATGGTGCAGGTAACGCGCCCATTGTGAATCTGATTTGCGGCAAGGTATTGGAGATGCCCTAAGAACTATGCTGCACCAGGGCAAAGGCTCAGACAAGGTGCGCCACCTGTCGAATTCCTAGTAGCATTTCGTGCAGATTCCCACTACTTCACGCATGTGGGGCTGTATATGCATCCTTAGAATGGGAGAGATAGAGGAAAACTGAAATATTTTATTTATGGTTCATCATAGGTGTGGGGGCGTGCGGGCTTTGCACTTTTGCAGCGCATGTGATGCGGCTGATCGATCGTGCATGGAAAGCACAAAGGGGAACCGAATAGCTTGTTTATGGCCCCCCGCAAAAAAAGCTTGTTTATGGAAAACAGTGTGTTTATGTTGTTATGTCCAAATTTGAGATTAGCTTGTTTCTCTCGTCCTTTCATGTGTCCATCCATGTTCCACTCCACCATTGATGACTTGCTACTTCTACAACTCTCCAAGATCTCTCGAGAGATGAAGACTGCAGAGAGCAGAGAAGTACAGGGACAGAAAACACCTTGGTAAATGGATAGCCTTAAACATAAACTATTATATTTGAATTGTAAAAGCGTCTTATATTTTGATACGGAGATAGTACTAGTCTGCTACACTGTGTACCATATAGTGCATGAGTATTGAGCAAGAATGGAAATAAATGATGTAAATTGACAATGCATAATAATACAACGAAGCAAAGCTAGGACTCTCATCCAGAACACATGATTAAAGGAATAATCAGCACGGTGTGCATGATGTTGCAAATGAATGCAAAGGCCTTGCGACATCGAATGCGGATGTGGAATTGATCGAGAGGGCAAGAAATGAGATGCCCCTGGCTTTACAGATTGGGAATATATAAGATGCCCATTTGCAAGATCGATCCACCACGTTGGCTCCCTCCAACAGTGGGCTGAATTAAAGTACGGGATGGTTTGTGTGACAGGCGCGTGCGGTCGAGTTGATTTATGCGTGCCTGCGTGTGCGCCCTCGTATGGTATCCTGTGGTGGGTCTGGTTGACCTCTCCCTTGTGGAGCTTTTCTCCTATCGCCTCGATCCCTTCTTCGCTCCATTATTGCTGGACATATCGCTCTTTGATCCGTGGATCGCCATCATGGAGATGCGAAGACGATGAGGGAGACATTGGCTAGGAGAATAATAACCGCCATAGAGACAACACGAAGACATGTGCCCGTGCCTATGAAGTATGAACGCAGCACACTCCACACGCAGATGATTCTGTTACATTTCGCCCTTTCAATATGAATATATTTGCACTGCATAATATGATGATTTTGTTACATTTTCCTTACAGTTAGTTTACAACCATCCTTTCCTGGTCCGGAGCTTCAAATGTCTCTTTTACACCTTATACTGAACTAAGCATGTCTGCCCTTCATGACGAACCAATAGTACGTTTTTATTTATTTTGAATTGGCAGGCAAAGTTTTTTTTTTAGGAGATTGGCAGGCAAAGTTAGTGGACAAACTGTTGGAAACTTAGGCAAGTTCAAAATGAATTCCAGTAAATAATTCATGACTAGAACATTAACAGACGGAGAAGCACTGTAATTAACTGGATACAGTGCTCAAACAGTATTTTTTGTATTTTTGTATGTAAACTGGTTGTCACTTTTTTAAGCATGCTAAAGAAGACGCAAATGCATAGCTTTGTCTGCTATGAACAATGTGTAGCCGATCAATGAGCTTCCGAGCCAGTTCATTCTAGAAAGGTGGAAGAACACGATTAGATTTGGCAAAGAGAAAAAATAGTTCTGAGATACACCAAACACTGAATGATACAATCAGGTTGGACGGACACTCTCCCGAAGAATTGAAGCATTGAGAAACACTCTCCTTGACATGAAAAGAAATATATCTCAATGGGTATATCGTAAAGTTATATTGGTTTGTTTCAGTGAAAATTTGGTTGGTGGTACTTTTGTCATTTCTATGATTCAGGTCGTGTAGTGACTTGTATGGAATTGGCGCATCTTTGTTCACGTGGAGAACCTTTGCTATGTTTATTCTAATGTCATTTGGACTTGATGATATTCAGCAAGCTGTACTGTTAAATTGTGCTTATTTTTTATGATGCACTGTTTGGTTGTATTCAGTAATATTCATCGCATTTAGACTTTCTACGATTATAAAAATCTTCTTATAGAAGTCTAGTTCTTTCTTATTTTAGAAAAAGAAGTCTTGCTCTCCTTTCTTGCCTACTTGCGTTGCGAGCCGATCTTCAAATTGTTACGGAGAAGTCGTATTGTTCTGTCTTGCCTTGGTATTTTTGTATGTTTGGCCGTTGTGAGTCTGATTGCCAAAGCTTTTGTTTGCGTATCCTATGATAGTAGAATCTTTCATTTGCATAAACCTGATCATGGCAAGATCCATCAGTTTGGTAATTTTCTCCAACGAATTCGCAACCACATAATCAAACAAAATCAAATTATATTCAATATAGAATATCATACACCAAATGATTACATCAGAAATTAGAAGAGATGCATTACAGGGCTGCAACAATAAAAACAAACAGGCTTGGACGGCAGGAACCTCACAGCCACATAACACAAGAGCTTACATAATCAGGTGTAGTGCAGCAGCAATGTTCTCTGCTAGTACTCTGCTTCAGCTACAGCCCATTGCAAATTCAGTTAGGTACATGACTTTGCAATATTCAGTGAACAGCTTCGAGGCCAAACGCACTTGTTGGCATTTTTTATAGAAGAAACCTTCGTGAGCACCAAACGCTCAAGCCGAGACTTGAACCCTGGTGGGCTGGCTGCAAACTTCCGCGCCTTGCCTAATTTAGAGAACTAGTAAGTATGCACGTGCCACGCACGTCGTGTTAGAATCAATATTTATATGAAGATTACATTTTCATTCAGATATAGCGATACTTAATCTTACATTTTAAAAAGGAGGGAAATACTTAATCTTACATGAGCAATGATTTCGCGTAGATTCCATGTACTATGTGAATTTAATACTGGATGGGACTTAAACAGACTTGCCTAAAGCATATTGAGATTAAATCCGGGACCAGCACTCAGAAATCAAGAATCCTAATTAACAGCCGTAATATTCCTCCCTTGCTAGCCCATACGACCAGCTTTTTTGGGCGATTGGATTGTAAAGAAAATATGAAGTGGCGATTCTAGAAAAAGCTGGGGAGGGGGGCGATTCTCCATAGCACTTCGTGGTTATGATTTTATTAGGCTATTTATTACTTCATTTGAACCATTCGGTGTGTTTGAATTTGAATAAGTTGGTTTGTAAACTATGAATTTGTAATATTCATGAATTATGTGGAACTTATTTATTATGTTTGTTTTTTATATGTCTGCTAATATGTAGTTGCAATGCATTATGTAATCTAGAATTGAAACACTTTGTCAAAATCAAAAATTTACATCACTAAATTTAGGATTCGGCTAGGTTCGGCCAAAACTTAGTGGAGTAAATTTACTTTACTATAGCTAACTCGGCGGTTTACTCCTCTACTGTAATTTTTTTAGAGGGGTCGGCTAGAGATGCCCTTACAAAGGTATAGATAGAGTGACCCCTAGATAATACAGTACTAGCAGTATGGATCAAAGGTTACCACAAACGAGTAGTTACACTTAAGAGCATCTCCAACAGGCGCGCTAAACAAGCGGCGCGCCGCAAATTTAGCCAGTTTAGCGCGCGCGCAACCCGGCGGGTGGCTCCAGCGGGTGCGCAATAACCGCGCGCGCGGTATAAGGAGTTGGGCGCGCGGTCGGATCCGCTATCTCGCGCGGTGTATTTGGGGCGCCCGCTTCCGCGCGCGGCACACTCGAGCGCTCGCGCTGCACTCTCTCTTCTCCGCCTCCTACGCCCCGCGCGCGCCGGCGTTGGCGAACTGCACCCCATGGACGCACGCGCCGACACCCCGCTCACCCCATCCTATAGCCGCGACCCCTCCACCGCCGCCGCCGCCGCAAACCCTAGCCCTGGTGGCGTTGGCCTCGCCTCCGTCGGAGCTCCTCCGACCATGGGTGGCGGTGGCCTCGGCGCCATGGGTGGCATGGGTGACTTCGGAGCTACCGTGGGCGGTGCAATGGGAGGCATTGCTGGCTTTGGAGCACCCCCCGACGCTATGGCCACCATGGGAGGCATGAGTTTTGCTTCTCTCATGGGAGGCATGGGTGCACCTCCGGCCGCCATGGGCGGAATGTCTTTCGATGTGCCTCCTCGCACACTTTCCCATGAAGATGCCGTTGAAGATCTTGCCAACACCGTCGGAGCTTCACGTGATGCGGTGCGCGATGAGGAGAGGGAGGAAGATTCATCTTCGGAGGCGGAAGAATCGTCTTCCGAAGATGAGGACGAGGACGAAGACGAGGACGAGGAATGATGTGTCTTTTATTTGTGTATTGAACTTGATTTGCATTTTGAACTTGGTTGGATGAACTTGTGGGCATGAACTTTTCTTCATCAACTTGTTTGTGTGAAATTTTATATGTCATGTTCATTGCATTTTGAATGTTTCAACTTCATTTTGTGTTCAAAATGCCATATATGCAATGCCCCGGTGAGTCACGCGCGCTGCATTTTTTACGCGCTGCTGGAGCGGCGCGCGCGCTGCATTTTAGCGCGGCTGCTGGAGCCAGCGCTGCGCGCCGCGTCAAACCAGGCGATGGGCGCGCGGCAAAGCAGTTTTTTGCGCGCGGCGCGTTCGGCGCCTGTCGGAGATGCTCTAACCTTTATAAGATGACATCTCAAAGGGGCACAGGTCGAAAGCTCGTCCGTGGTATGTCTGATAGATCTATGCCTCAGCACACATGACATGATCGCTTCTGGGATAGCAAACAACGCACCGGCATATATTATTATTAGAAGGGTAGAGGAGAAATGTCAAGCTGTAAGAGGAAGCCCGACAGAGGTTACAGCTGCGGCAGCCTGCCATGAACAGGCCGCCATGGCAGAGTCGCGAGAGAAAATTTGCAGTCCAGGGAGCATCCATCCATTGTTTCTCTTTTGTACACAACCTAAGGGGCCTTGTAGTACTTGGTGGGCACGAAGGGCATCTTGGTGACGACGGCGTCGTACTGCTTGCCGCGGACGACCACCTTGAACTCCGTGCCGGCCTTGTGCAGCCCGTTCTTCACGTACCCCATGGCGATGTTCTTCTTCAGGCACGGGCTGAACCCGCCGCTCGTCACCTCCCCGATGTTCTCCCCGGTGCCGCTCACGATCTCGCTGTGGCTCCGCGGGGGCGGCCCCTGCGAGAAGATGCCCACGCGCCGGATCTTGGGGCCTTCCTTGAGCTGCTTCAGGATCACCTCCGCGCCCAGGAAGCCGCCCTCGGCTTTCCTCCGCTTGCCGATCGCCCATGAGAGGCCCGCCTCAACTGGCGTGATGTGCTGCTCCATGTCGTTGCCGTACAGGCAGAGGCCAGCCTCCAGCCGGAGACTATCGCGGGCGCCCAGGCCGGTCAACCTCACCTTGCCCTCGGATTTCTCCAGGAGGGCCTTTGCGAGATCGACCGCGTTCTCTGATGGAACAGAGATTTCAAAACCATCTTCACCGGTGTAACTGAAATGTGAAGTGTTTCAGAGACAGAAGCAAATTGTTCAAAACAATAACATCATCGATGGATAGACACATAAAGGACTATATAATTTGAAAAGCTAAAGTAAGATGGCACTTTATCGATTGTCTTTAAGCAACAGTCACCAAATAACCTCCCATAGACCCACTTTGGCATGCCAGATTGAACAGTAAAGTGATTTTCAGTATTTATGAATTATGATGGACAAGTGATGGTTGGTCAATGTAAAAGTTAGTACTGATGCTCTTAAGGAATTGTCCTGGTATTAAAGAAAGGAGCAGAGTCATAATATGGAAACTGGAAGTAATAATGGATTAAAAGGATTATACCCAGTTCTGGTGAGGAAGCAAGCAGATCCATTGATGTCAATCATCTTGAAATCACTGAAGTACATTTTGCTCAAATCTTCCTTTGTCAGCAACTGGAGAGTTGGTGCAGCAAGAGGACCCTGCTCATGTCAAGGAACAGAGTTACAATGATGTCTTCCTGTAAATTCGGGAAATAGTACATATGTAGGAGAAGTATCAAATATACATAATTGCCACTAAAGTGAAAATTTTATTACTTCGACAAAACCACATAAATAGTGCCAAGGAAGAAGTTCAGAATAGAAAGATCACTTCCCCTGCAATCTAGAATAAAAATTCTACGTCGTGAAGGGCATTTCTATCTTTTATGAATAGATGTGCAAACATTTATCTTCCTCTTGCTGAAACTTGAATTGGGTTGTTATGCACTGCTGCTTTCATAATTTCATAGGACCTCGGAGTTTTTTTTTTTTTTTTGCTGTGAAGAAAACTGGCAGGAGCAACTGTCTTTTCTATTAGGAGAAATGTCTGCTGTCACAATCCAATCTAGGAACCACTGGACTACATCAAAGTGAAACCACATGAGAAACTTTAGCTCGAGATTCCACCAACTGAGAAAAAGACGCACAAACCTGCTCAACTACTACCTCAGAATTCAGACTGAGAATTGCATCTTGTAAGAACTAAGAAGCCAAAACTTGACCAAGCAAGCAAGCACCGCAATTGCCAATCAAGAAATCTCACCAAGCAGCAAGATAAAAAGGAAATCCCTAGATTTTGCCATCTACACACCATGAAAAGAAAATTCTGCCATACTAGCTGAACTCATAGTCTATAGAAGATCAACAACAAACAATAAACTGACATCATCAATGACACTATTAATGCCTTTTCCCTAGTAAAGCTAAATGTTATTCTGAACTAATTACATTGAAACTCAATTTCACAAACAATGAACTCAACCGAATCGCAATGTATCAGCACTCCATCATAATGCAAGTACTTCCCAAAATCTTTCCTGACAGAAATGGGCCATTTATTTATGGTAATACCCTTGTAGCTCCTCCAAGTACTACTGCATTCCCTAATCCTAGAAATAAATATATGTATCCAACCTTGGGAAACTTCAACCCATTGCAGGAATCAATTACTATTAACCAAAAAAGCAGGAAAGGTACCAATCAAGATGAAGAGGGCAGGCAAGGGAAGGAAGCGCCAGCTGACCTGCAGGGCGAGGAGGGAGCGCTCGTCGTGGACGTGCCACTTGACGTCGCCGCCCTTCTTCTGGAACGCCTCCATGTGGGCGCCGATGTGGGCGAGGTCCTTGTCCCTGCACCCGGCGTTGACGACGAGGTAGACGTGGTGGTCGTTGACCTTGGTGACGACGGAGTCGTCGATGGCGCCGCCCTTGTCGTTGGTGAAGACGGTGAGGGAGCCGGTGCCGTCCTTGAGGGCGGCGACGTCGGCGACGACGAGCGACTCGAGGAAGGGGATGGCCTGGCGGCCCTGCAGGCTGAGGCCGCACATGTGGGAGACGTCGAAGAGGCTGCCGTTGGCGCGGCAGTTGAGGGTGGAGTCCATGATGGTGTCCTTGTACTGGATGGGCATGCTCCAGCCGGCGAAGGGCACCATCTTGCCCCCGTGCGCCACGTGGAAGTCGTAGAGCGCCGTCTTCTTCAGCTCCGCCTCGGCCGCCTCCGCCGCGCCCGCGAGGTGGCGGCGCGCGGTGGTTGCGGCGCCGGAGCCCGTGGAGGAGGCGGCGGCCCGGCGGGCCAGCGTGGCGCACGCGAGGAGGCCTCTCATCGTGGCGGGGTGGGAGGAGTGGTGGTGGGGGGGTGGGATGGGGAAACAAAAGATGAGATTTTGAGGGGTGGTGGTGGGTGGCGACGGGGGGAGGCGATCGGGAGTGGGTGGTGGCAGGCAAAGGGAGGGGACGAGCTGCTGCTGCCGCCTCGGCGCGAGCTCGGAGGGGGTTTGGTGATGATGGATCAGTGAGCGATCAGTGCTAGCCTTGTTGGCTATCGGATTATTTTTTGTTGGGTTTTTGTCCGGCTTTGGTGGTGGATGGTGACGGCTCTCCCTCACTGCCGAGCCGTGTGCAAAGATTCGTGTGCTGCTGGTCTATAAAAAGAACAGTTGGCAGATTCTTGTATACGAATGGTAAAACATGTTGCAAGTTTTAAACGGCAAAGAAAATAAGTTTGAGATCGGGGACGCATGGCAGGGAAATGGCTAGCAAACGCCAACAGTGAGACCATCCTGATAGGGATCCAAACGACAAAAGGATGGCCTCATGTTCATGCTTATTCAGCAGCTGCAGAGAGGATGCAACATACATATAACCCACAAATAACAATACCCTGGCAGCAACCACTAGCATATGGGATCGAAAAGCAGAAACACACCAGCATTGCCTTTCCAACAACCAAGCTACAGATTCTTCATTCATATCATCATAGGCCTAAAACCATCAAACCATTCCAAACTGAACCAAGACTTTGGTGGTCAGATCTAGCAGTTCAAGAAAGCATGCCCATGCCATCTGGAAGAGGCTTACAACCAGAACAAAACGCTGCTTCAAAAAATGCCAGGCGAAGACGCGTCTCTATATAGGTATTCACAGGCTTCATCTCGCGGACATGAATTAAGGGTAAAAACGGGTGACAACGTCTTGACCGCACATGTGGGCGAAAAAGGACTCGGTGAATTCTGTAAGTACCTCACTACTTAGACCCTGCGGACTTCTTCGAAGATGATTTCTTCTGCTTCTTCGGTTCCTTCTCGGGTATCTTCTCTGCCTCGACCGTCTTCTTCCTGTCCTTCCTCTCCCTCTTCTTCAAGGCATGCATATGGGCTTTAAGAACCAGGGCATACGAAGCTTGGAATTTCAGATACTCCTTTGCAGACAGCTGAAAGGCATGGCAAGCACGGTAAGGTTCACTGATTGGTCCACAAATGCAATGCAATTGCCAGGACAAATATGTTGAATAAAATACAATATGTGTTTATGCCACCATGAAAATAAAATAAGTCTCGGTCCTCATAACCAAAACAAATTGCAGATGACAGTTCTCTGATGACAGTTCTCTGATGACATTTCAGAAAATATTTATAGTATTGCCAACATATCAGAAATATAGCATGAACATTTACCGTAAGCCCTAAGTGCACATATTTATCCAGCCCTAAGCTAAAGCACTTGGTGGAAAAAATGCCCCTACTTTGGGGAGTTGCAGAAATTTGATATGGCTGGGGGCAAATAGGTATGCACAAAGATAAACAGATTAGTTCATGTGAGTATTTGTTTTGTGTTATCAGGATATGAAATGGGCAGGCATGTTTCCAAATTGACAGCAGACATCATTACTAATTAGGATAGCTAGTAACCCTTCTACATGAACATGAAGGAAATATAAGATAACAGAAATAAACAACAGTTTTGTAGCCATAAATAGGGATGCCCTACATCACCACTTCAACCATCAAAATTAAAAGGAGAAGTAAAACTGTTTAGTAAAACTGTTTAGTAAAACTTAGGTCATGGGAATTAGGAGTCTTAACATGTCAATTCTCCTTTTTTTAGATGGACCGTGATATAATTACTAAGACAGGTTGCACAGATTGCCAGCAACAGTGTCTTGTGGAAAAAGATGCACATAGTTGTTTTGTCGGAGAGCTTAAATGCACGGGTTCACATCGATGCATATCCTTGTCAATGGTAAATGCTCCTTGATGAGGGCTTTCACAATAGCTAGATAAGGTGATACCATGAGGTGCTACGACATGATCTTGGGAAAATATCATTCAGGTGTTTGCAAAGTGGAAATAGATTGTATACACTTTGATAAATGGTGTTCAACTGATGTAAGATGAAACAATTAATGTGGGTCCTCACTGGTTCATGCAATTGAAACTTGGCAATAGCAAGAAAATCTGTCCCATCCTTCAAATTTGCACCAATTGCTGAACTATCTTAACAGTGGTAAGTTCTAGCTCTTTCCCGTTCAGTAATAAGATTGCTAATCAGGACAATTCATTAGTGATGGCCCCCTCTTCCCACTGCCCTATTACTAGTTTGCCTACAGCTGTAGCAATAGAGAGATAATACTGCATAAAAGACTTGTACCACTATGGTCAAAATGTACCAAACGTAAGTGCTTCATTCCTCACTTTATACTTGTCATTATGCTACTAAAAGTTACTGCATATCCCCCAGCACTGAGATGATCGCGATATGACACAATGATCATATGTACAGTATATCCTCTCTACATATTCAGGTCACTGAGTTGATTAACCTACCTACCAATTTCTCAATACCAACCAAACCATCGTCAACTGGAAGTAACAACCAACAAACATTCTATCAGCATGTGGGCAAACCTATACAGAGGAAATATGCAAATGTCTGACCTATAATTCACAATCCTTGCAAAACAGGGGCTAATGACAATGACTAACAGCGGCCTGATTACCACCAGGTACAGAATCAATGCAAAACACATTCAACAGCCATAGTGCCGAACCAGCAGCAGAAAGAAAGTGAATAATACCGAGGTGGAGATGTTCCTCTTGCCATCGGTGGCGCGGACCAGGCACCGGTACTCAACAGGCTCCCCCTTACTCGCCATCTTCTTCAACCTAGCCTGACACTTCATCGACGCTGCGCACATCAAACAACTCGTCACATCAGACTTGCTGAACCCATCAAATCCACAACCCACACCACACGGAACCAGCTGTAAGGGGAGAGCACTCACATCGCTTCATGGTGACCCACACGGAGCCCTTCTCCGTGCTCCGCTCGTACATGTTGGTCAGCTCGCTCAGGAACGGATCTGCCTGCATCAGCACCTGCACAGACCACGCAATGCCGCGAGTACACATGGTCAGAATCAGTTCGAGAAAGCAGGGCGGAGTTTCCGCTCCGTTTTCCACCATCGATCTGAACTACGCGACGCCCGGAACTAGTGGAAGCGGCCTAATCGGCTCCAAATTCTAGGGCAAAACCACGGGGAGATCTAATTCTCCGCCGAGTTCCTCGCACCAGATCGCGATTCTCGGCGGGATGGGCATCAAACACGGCGCAGATCGGAGGAACAGAGCATCGGGCAGGAGATTACCATCTTGTGGAGGGTGGTCTCGCGATCGCCGAGGGAGCGGAGGTCTTCCCCTTGTCCGCCGAGCCTTGGTCTCCTCCTCTTCGTCGGCTCCGCCGCTGGGGTTCGGGTCGGAGATGGGGGAGGGTGGGGTATTGTGGGAAGACGGACGGGGGAGATCACGGGGCGGGGGAGATCTGACGGATAAGGTGGCCGGGTGGGACGGCGGGGGCTGTGAACTTGTGGAGGCAGCCTTGGACTGGAGGACGGAACGGTGACGCCGACTTTGGGATGGGAAGAGAGGACCGTCAAAAAAAAAACGTAGGAAGAGAGGCAGAAACGCCGTGATTCCGTTCCTTGGGCTTGGGCTGAACGAGATAAGCATAATACTCTTTTTTTATTTTATTTTTATTTTTTATTCTCCGAATTAATTGTGTCTTAAGTCAAAATTTATGAAATTTGGTCAAACTATAAATTTTTACAATAACAGATGTATATGATGTGAAAATATATTCCATGAGGAATCTAACGACACTAATTTGGTATCGTAAAAGTTAATAATGCTTTTTTTTATAAATTTGATCAAAATACAGAAGGTTTGACTTACGATAAAGCTAATGTACAGAGTAAATCTATCCCTAATAATAATAAAGCACGGATTGACTCTTTGGGTTCACCGTCACAATACGCTTTCTTCTAATGTCATAATACGCTTTTACGGTTTGTTTAGGCAAAAAAACGTTTCGATCCACTGCCCTTCCGTCCGCAACGAAAAATAAATTGTGGCTTGATCTCCTTCTTCTTCACGGACACAAATACTAGGTGTATCCGTCGAAAAGCTCCTTTAGTGCACGGCGTCTAGTGCTATGCTTATCGGCACCACACCTTTGCATGTGGATCTGCACAGCGCAGTTATGAATCGATGTATATCAACGCAGCGTTTCCATTACAGGATGTAGTACATCACTAGTATAGTCCACGGTTTGGCCCTGGATTCATCTACTGGTAGCAGCAAATGTTCCCCGATCGAGCCCCTTAGTATGACGAATTCTGGCTCAGGTAGTAAGTAACTTGCACCAGCCATGGTACACATGCCGACCACTTGTACCGAATCGGGGGTGTGGTCAAGACCGGCAGAGATGCCAGCCAAATAGTTTGGCCCCACACTACCTGCCTCACCCATGCCCAGCACATAGTTATCATGCACATTTAAGGCGTTTATTTATTATTCCATAATCAGTCATTATATTGATTTTATTCTGTAGTTGCCTCAGATGCCCAAGACAAAATCGTTGTCCGGCGGGTTTAATTAATAAGCACTATATACTGCATGCATTATGTGGAACATGATTAGGCAAGGAGTTATCTCTCCCGCAGGATGAATAAAAACTTTGATTTATTAGCCAGCGTTTGAGCAAGTTCACTTGCGGCACTTTAGCTAATCACGTGGGACTAATCACGGACGGCGTGCAGTGTTATATGAGCCACACAGTTACATGCATGCAGTTCTAACCGGGTTCACGCAAGCAATTTTTTGTTTATGAAACTTAATTATTTCCATTACTAACCATCAGACATACTAATTGCCCCGACACTCGCCCGGTACATAGCATTGTAACCATCTGTTTTGATCAGACCAGACGACCCTTCTCGACTTACCCCCGGCTAGTTAGGATTGATCTCACGCTAAATTGCTAACATATACTCCTACATGATACTAACCGATAGAGCTATGAGATCGATCCTAACCTGCCCAACACGTTTACAACAGCACACGCAACCCTGCACAGTTTATACAACACCGTTGTACAATTTTTAAGAGTGGAAACACTGGACTTATCCCACACAAAGCACCACATTCAGTAAATTTCAAATTAACAGTTTGATTAATCAATCGCCAGGTTAGAGTTCTCACACAGACCGCAAGCTGTCATGGTCCTTCGTTTAAAGACACTAAATACCGGGGCCAAAACTTATGCGAGGCCAAAATTCATGTAGGTCATGCAGACAAACACAAAGTGCCCGGGCCAAAATTAGGGATGAGCCGTTCGTGTGATATGTGGGGCCAAAATTCATTAAATAGGTGTAGGTCTCATGCACTGTTCACCTGAAATGAGCGGGGCCAAGCAGACACGAGGATGCATCCATTGACGCAGGCACATGTTGTGTAGTACGAGCTCAGCGCATAGAAAGTTGGACCTGTGCCGAGTTTGGCATCGGATCCCAACACGATGGCACAAATAGGAGCCGCAATATGGCTGCACTTTATTGTGATCCCGGACCGTACCTTGTGTATATAGCGCTACAATTGGGAACCGGTATATCATTCATATTACACACTGGCACTCATTGTATCCATCTCGAAGCATGCATGACACGGCCTAGATAAAGTGCGCCAATGCCGCCGTGCGCTGAAAGTGCGCTCCGGTGTATCCGTCCTCTTCTTTGTTCCAACTAGATCTCCTTCATCTTCACGGCCACAAGTCCTCCTGAACGCATATCAGATCGAGGAAAAGAAAACGATTCGATTCGTTATAAGGTCGAGAGTAGGGGCTACGGGGACCAAGGACAAAGTGCTTACGGCTGCTGCTCCTCACCTCGCCGATCCCCTATGTTACGCTGCCGCTGCTCCTTGCTTGCTACGCTCGAGCGACGAGGTGATGGGAGGTAGCGGAAACCGACCACCGGTGAGCGGCTCCAGCAGGGTCAGGGTGCATGCCTCGTCGACGCTGAAAGAACATGCGGTGCCCCCATGTTTGGTTTTGGTAATTGATGACAATCTCTATGGACTAATGGTTGTCTTGAGTTATATTTGAAGGATTTGTCCATAGGCATTTCTTGAAGTCCATGTGTTGGTTTCAAGGAGTTTATGTGGTGACCAAGGTGTTATTAAGGAATTATCCAAAGATTGGTCATGTGGGAGTTGAGCTTATTGCAAGCATGTCTTGAAGAAGAAGATTGTGTGATCATTCATGTTTACCTTCAAGACATCATCCAAATGAAGAGAGTTGGAAAGATTCATGGTTGATCAAAACTAAGTCGAGAGTGAATCAACTTGATCAACTCACAAAGCGTAGAAGATGTACCGAGAGGGATCAAGCGATCCCATCGTGTGGTAAGCATTGTCAATTACGCTTTGTGTACTAACCCATGATCTTCGTGAGAGTTCTTTGTGGGGTTAGGTTGCGGTATGCAAGTTCAAGTGAAGCATCGTGAAGAGATCAAATGCTTGAAGCTTGCCGTCCATTGTGGTGACAATGGACTTGTGAAGATGTTGCGGTGTGCAAGTTCAAGTGAAGCATCATGAAGAGATCAAATGCTTGAAGCTTGCCGTCCATTTTGGTGATAATGGACTTGTGAAGATGTGCGGAAGAGTGGCTCACCCATAGTGGAGTATGGGGGAGCAATCAACTAGTCTTCATCGAGCCAACGCAACCAAGAAAGGTGGTCCAACTTGAGGGAGTCAAGATCGTCATCATCTAGCTTAAGTGGACCATGTGCAAGGCAAAGGTTTGCCCTTGATAGGTTTTCTATTTTACCGGTCTCATGATGGTAGTTGGGAGACCGGGTTATAGGATCGATTGCCGTACTATCAAGGGGGGCTCTCCATGAGTAGCTTGATCGTATCATTCGTAGAGAGCTCAAACCATTGCATCCTTGCACCATCTTTATTGGTTCTTGTTTGGTTCTTCTCTTTGTGAGTTTTGGAGCTTATGGTCATCTTGATGACAAGCTCGAGTTCATCGAAAACGGAGTTCACTCGCATCTTCTATGATGTTTTCGATGTTGGAGGTTATGCCGGTTCTTCTCGGTTGGAGGTTTCACTCCTCTATTTGTTGGCATACCTCCCTTGCCTCGCTGTTTTGATGCTACTCGTCTTCCTCTATCCAACAAGCTTGAGTTTGCTCAATTCGGAGCTCATATGCAGAAGTTATGGCAGTTTTGGTTTCCTAGCGGTAGTACCGCGGGCCGGAGCGGTAGTACCGCTTGGGTGCTACAAGCGGTAGTACCGCTCCTGAGCGGTAGTACCGCTGGTAGCCCCCAGCCGTAGTACCGTTGCGGTCTCGTGCTAGTACCGCCTCGATTCGAGGGGTCTTTTTTCGTGTCGGGTTTTACGGTACTGGCCACGGCAGTGGGGGCCGTTGTACCGCTCGTATGCGGTAGTACCGCCCTGCCTCCGCGGTAGTACCACTCTGGGCCCAGCGGCAGTACCGCGAGGGGGAGCGGTAGTACCGCTTATAGGGGCAGGCGGTAGTACCGCTGGCCAAGCGGTAGTACCGCTCTCTGCGGGGCTGAAGTGGGGGTAACGGTTGGATTGTTCCCCCCACTATATAAGGGGGTCTTCTTCCCCAATGAACTTTATCTCTTGAGCTCGTGTTCTTCCCCCATTGTTGACCTTCTTCGAGCTTGCTAACTCTCAATCCCTCCATGGATTCTTGCTAGTTTTTGAGGGAAAAGAGAGAGGAGATCTAGATCCACATTTCCACCAATCACTTTCTCCTCTATGTGAGGGGAACCCATTGGATCTAGATCTTGGAGTTCTTGGTGTTCTCCTTCTTGTTCTTCCTCTCATTTTCCTCCCTAACATTAGTTGCTTCGGTGGGATTTGAGAGAGAAGGACTTGGGCACTCCGTGTGCCCTTGCCATTGCATTTGGTGCATCGGTTTGAGTTCTCCACGGTGATACGTGGAAGTTACAAGTTGAGAAGCTTATTACTCTTGGGTGCTTGGTGCCCTTGAGCTTGTTCCTCTTGGGTGCTTGGGCGCCCTAGACGGTTGGTGGTGTTCGGAGCTCAATCATTGTGGTGTAAAGCTCCGGGCAAGCGTCGGGGTCTCCAATTAGGTTGTGGAGATCGCCCCGAGCAATTTGACGGGTTCCAGTGACCGCCCCCAAGGGTTGCCAAAGTGTACGGGTTCGGTGACCGCCCCCAAGGGTTGCCATTTGTACGGGTTCGGTGACCGCCCTCAAGGGTCCCTTAGTGGAATCCCGACATCTTGCATTGTGCGAGGGCGTGAGGAGATTACGGTGACCCTAGTGGCTTCTTGGGGAGCATTGTGCCTCCACACCGCTCCAAACAGAGATTAGCATCCGCAAGGGTGTGAACTTCGGGATACATCGTCGTCTCCGCGTGCCTCGGTTATCTCTTACCCGAGCCCTTTACTTATGCACTTTACTTTGTGATAGCCATATTGTTTCTTATTATATGTCTTGCTATCACCTAGTTGTTTATCTTGCTTAGCATAAGTTGTTGGTGCACATAGGTGAGCCTAGTTGTTATAGGTTTTGTGCTTGACAAATTAACCGCTAGGTTTATTCCGCATTTGTTCAAGCCTAAACCGTAATTATTTTAAAGTGCCTATTCACCCCCCTTCTAGGCGACATCCACGATCTTTCAGACGCTGACCACCCAGCCGTAGGAGGAGCCTATGATGCGCGTCGGCTGCACTACTGAGTCGGTCTTACTCTCCAAGGAAACGGCGACGAGAGGGCCAGTACCGTTCGTCTGTCGGAGGCATACTTTTTGTTCCATTATTCAGGTTCTGTCCTAGCAGGGGCGCTTGTTTCGCAGCCGCAACGGGCACTCGCAGCAACGCTCCACGTACACGCGGTGTGGCTGGTTCGGCAGTTTGATCAGGCGGAGGAGTGTGGCCTTGAGCGCGCGGCGCCACGGTGCACAAACGGCGGAGCAGGGCGACATTGTCGAGGGCGCCGGTGTGCCGCGCGTCTGTTCCAGGGCCTCCATCGGCAGGTCGCGGAAGCCCGTGGGCGCCATGGAACGACGCCCGTGTGATCGATGCATGTTGGCCATGTCCACATACACGCAACAAGCTTACGCCGACGGTGACGCGCGTACTGAAACTTCGGAGCTGGATCGATTACTTTCCGAGACGATCAATCTTCCGGCAAGACGCGGCAGTACACAGCGATGGATTGATTGATTCACTGCAAAGCTAGCTAAGCCACGGTGCAACACATGCACGCGAGACATCAAAGCGATCTATGGCCGCGGTTCTATATTTCTAAAAATCATGGGTGATTACGCCAAAACGATCTATGGCTGTTCTTTTTTTCTGGCTGCTTTTTCTGAAAACAACCGGTGGTTCAGATCATAGGAGAACTTGATATGGATGTGTATTTTGATGATAGTGCACTCAAGAACTCACATGTTCGTCGATGAATTTACCTCCATAGGTATTGATAAATTTTTGTAATTATTTTTGTTCTCCTTAAGGGAGTTGGTATACTTGATCTTGCTCATGTTGTTTTCAGGATGCATTTTTTTTTGTTCACGGTTGTTTCAAGATGGCAAAATTTTCTCAACGTGTGCCAAGATATCTTTGAAATTAACGATGACTTTGGGAGATTATGATTCTACTCTCAGACGTTTAGCTCGGAGCTCAGTCAAGATGCCATTGATTGTTGGTGAGAATGCAAGCCCACCATAATGTTTATTTGATCATGATGAGTTTATGACGTGCCAACTATCCTTGTCACTATATCGGCATTCTTGCAAGTGGTTCAGATTTCAACATAATTTTACTCAGTTTATCTTTACAATTTTTGTGTAGTGCACATGTAAAGGATGTTGCACGGAACCTTCTCATCTTATTTTCCAGCACACTTGAGAATATCACTAGACTTTTGCTGCACAACTTACACCCCTTGAGAATGAAATGCTAGCAGTAATGAGGGTGAATTGTAATAGTCCATGTTGAAAGATCGTGGATGTCGCCTAGAGGGGGGGTGAATAGGCGCTTTAAAATAACTACGGTTGAGGCTTGAACAAATGCGGAATAAACCTAGCGGTTAATTTGTCAAGCACAAAACCTACAACAACTAGGCTCACCTATGTGCACCAACAACTTATGCTAAGCAAGAAAAACTACTTAGGTGATAGCAAGATATATGACAAAAAACAATATGGCTATCACAAAGTAAAGTGCATAAGTAAAGGGCTCGGGTAAGAGATAACCGAGGCACGCGGAGACGACGATGTATCCCGAAGTTCACACCCTTGCGGATGCTAATCTCTGTTTGGAGCGGTGTGGAGGCACAATGCTCCCCAAGAAGCCACTAGGGTCACCGTAATCTCCTCACGCCCTCGCACAATGCAAGATGTCGGGATTCCACTAAGGGACCCTTGAGGGCGGTCACCGAACCCGTACAAATGGCAACCCTTGGGGGCGGTCACCGAACCCGTACACTTTGGCAACCCTTGGGGGCGGTCACTGGAACCCGTCAAATTGCTCGGGGCGATCTCCACAACCTAATTGGAGACCCCGACGCTTGCCCGGAGCTTTACACCACAATGATTGAGCTCCGAACACCACCAACCGTCTAGGGCGCCCAAGCACCCAAGAGGAACAAGCTCAAGGGTACCAAGCACCCAAGAGTAATAAGCTTCCCAACTTGTAACTTCCACGTATCACCGTGGAGAACTCAAACCGATGCACCAAATGCAATGGCAAGGGCACACGGAGTGCCCAAGTCCTTCTCTCTCAAATCCCACCGAAGCAACTAATGCTAGGGAGGAAAATGAGAGGAAGAACAAGAAGGAGAACACCAAGAACTCCAAGATCTAGATCCAAGGGGTTCCCCTCTCATGGAGGAGAAAGTGATTGGTGGAAATGTGGATCTAGATCTCCTCTCTTTTTTCCCTCAAAAACTAGCAAGAATCCATGGAGGGATTGAGAGTTAGCAAGCTCGAAGAAGGTCAACAATGAGGGAAGAACACGAGCTCAAAGGATAAGGTTCATTGGGGAAGAAGACCCCCTTTTATAGGTGGGGAAAAATCCAACCATTATGGTCACAGCCCGCACCGAGCGGTACTACCGCTCCAAGGAGCGGTACTACCGCTAGGGCGGTAGTAGCCCTTTGAAACACAGCAGCGAGGAGGCAAAAAAGCCAGAAGAACTGTCGGAGCGGTAGTACCGCTTGACTTCACGGTACTACCGCTAGGGGTAGCGGTAGTACTGCTAAGGGTAGCGGTACTACTGCTTGCGAGCGGTACTAAAAAATTACATCCGTGCCTACCACCGCTGGACTTGTGGCGAGTTTTTGTCCCGAGCGGAAGTAGCCACGGTAGTACTGCTCCAAGCGGTAGTACCGCTCCCAAGAGCGGTAGTAAAAAATTACATCCGCTCCTGTCCGCGGTAGTACCGCTGCAGCCTTTTCAGAACACCAAAACTGACACAACTTCTGCAAACGGACTCCGAATTCGACGAAACCAAGTTTGTTGAAAAGATAGCGACAAGGGTGAGAACCCTTCCTCGGATAAGACCGACAAAACCTCCAACATCGAAAACATCATCGAAGACGCATGCAAACTCCGTTTTCAATGAACTCGAGCTTGTCATCAAGATGACCATAAGCTCTAAGACTCACAAAGAGAACCAAACAAGAACCAAGAAACATTATGCAAGGATGCAATGGTTTGAGCTCTCGACGAACGATACGATCAAGCTACTCACTTGAGAGCCCCCCTTGACACTACAAAAAAATGCACTTCCGTGATGATACGTGTTTGTCACAGTAGGTCGCGTTTTTTGTCATGCATGTACGTCCATGAGGATTTTATGACAGAATCAAGATAGTCATACATGTGCTGTCGTAGAAGTGTTCCACGACATTACCAAAATTATCATCACGGAAGTGTCCACTTCCATGACGATAAATCGCGCGTCACAGAAGTGCTTTCATCAAGGGTGACCGACACGTGGCATCCACCGTAACGGAACGCCGTTAAGCTATCGGGTCGGGTCTTGGATCCGATAACCCGTTAACAGCCCCGACCAATGGGAAATTTCCACGTGTAAAATTCTTATTGGCCGGACGAAACACGTGTCAGCACGTCAGTGGGTCAGATAGGCGCCTATGATATGTCGACACGTGCCACGGCCCACCACTGGCCCATTTAGCTTACAAAGCCGGCCCGTTTGACTTGGTCAAAAGTTAACGGGCTCGCCCATGAAAAGCCTGTTAACGGTCTCTTCGCAAATAGCCCATTTTACGGCCCGTTAACTCACGGCCCGTTAGGCCCTAAAGGAAATCGACCCAACAACGTCATGTGGGCCGTCGAATATAACACCAGCCCATTTCACTTTCGGCCCATGTATGGCCCACGACGTCTTTCGACCCATATGAGGCCTTCGTATCTTTCGGCCCTTTACAGGCCCACGGTGACTCTAGCCCATAATGAACAGTAATTTTCTTTATACCCGTTAACGGCCCGTGATTTACATGGGCCGTTTCCAGCCCGTGTTAGCTTTCGGCCTATTGACGGCCCATACGTTCTTGGGCTCCTTTTTGGCCCTCGATTACTTCCGGCCCGTTACTGGCCTGTTCCCCTAATGGGCCAAATTCGGCCAATGGCAAGAGTCGGCCCGTTACTGGCATGTTCCCCCAATGGGCCAAATTCGGCCCATGGCAAGAGTCGGCCCGTTACTGGCCTGT
Source organism: Triticum aestivum (assembly GCF_018294505.1). Taxonomy (NCBI): domain Eukaryota; kingdom Viridiplantae; phylum Streptophyta; class Magnoliopsida; order Poales; family Poaceae; genus Triticum; species Triticum aestivum. The sequence goes on along the minus strand of NC_057799.1, from coordinate 575,744,670 downwards.
TCCCCTAATGGGCCAAATTCGGCCCATGGCAAGAGTCGGCCCGTTACTGGCCTGTTACCCTAATGGGCCAAATTCGGCCCATGGCAAGAGTCGGCCCGTTTCTGGCCTGTTAACCCGTTGCGCCGTTTCCAGCCCGTCCTATATTCTGGCCCATTAACGACCCGTTATGCCCGTGACAGAATTAAGCCTTTGCTGTCCTACGGCCTGTTAACGGCATGTTACCGTGCTGGGCCGATACCAATTACGCCCGATTACGGCCCATGTAGACCCATTTATCCGATGGCCCGAGGCCCACCGATTACAGGCCCATTTATCGACGGCCCGTAGGAGACCCATGGATCCTACGGCCCGTATATGGCCCATGGTAGTTGCGGCCACTAGCAAACCAGGGAAAAAGAAGACTAGAAAATAAATAAGGCCGAAACTAACGCTAGGCTATTAAGGCGATTGCACAGATTACATCCACTCGGCATCAAAGATCGCCACCAGTGCAAATATAGGGAACACCCTACACTATACAAAAATGGCTTGCTGTTTTCTTCAGCCGGTGGCTGCACGTTAAGAATAAATTTTGTATCGCACCAAAACAAATTACAACTATATAACAAAAAGAAGGTTGGCATAAAACTTAACAGTCTAGCACATAAATGCACCACCAGAAGTTCAAAAGCTCAGTTCATTTGACCTGACTGTTACGTTTTCATGATGTATTGTCTGATGGAGCACCATAACCCTCGCCTTCATTTCCCCTAGGCTCCTGAACAACATAGCAAATGTCTGATAGTCTGGTTTCAAAACCATGCATATCTTGACGACATTGAGCAATGTTTCTCCTTATTTCACAAAGGGTCTCTGTTAGGGAATGGACTTGTGTCTGGAGCGCAGATACAACATTGCTTTGAGCTTGCATATCTTGATCATGAGGCAGTTTGGACGATATTGCCTTAACAACCAACCCAGTATTACGCAGGAACGTGCTTTTGGCACTGTTAGTGGACAGGTACTGACCCACTGCAGCAAGAGCTGACATTGCGGTTATAGTTGCCTCGCCACCTTCAGAAGGTGGCGGTTCCACCATTTTTTCCATAGCTCGCTGAAAAGTTGAGGTTTTACATTAGTAGTACCAGAACAGAAGATATTAAGGAGGCAGCAAAACCAAACAAAATAGCTTTGGTATATATATAGAACTTATTCTGGTGAACCCATGTAAAATATTAGTTGTATTTTATTGCAAAGTACATAATAAAACCAGGTTCCAAACATATGACCATGTACCATCGCTAATGTATTGTCTATTTCTTCACATTGTATTGAGGGCTAAGGATAAAGAGACGAAGTTTATAATACGGTAAGCATAGTATGACATCATTCATATCACAAAACAACTGAGAACAGACAAACAGGCAATTGTAACGTTGTGTGGGCAAGTCCAGCACGGAACTAGATTACGGGTCAAGATCAAAGGAACATCACTCCTCTCTTTTAAACCTTGTAAGGTGCAATGATACGCTAAGACAATTGTGTATAAAATTGAAAAGAGTAATAGACATTGGCTGCAAACCATGCAGTTCAAGGCACAAGTCAGAGTAAGTAGTAGTTAAAAGGCATGAGGATTAAGGACTTACAATAGCGGCTTTGACTGGTGTAGTCATGCCCTTCTTCTTGCTGGTGTGACAGTCCTTGAAGATTTCCACAGCATTTGGTTCAGGTAATTTTTGGTCCTTGCGGGATTTCCTCTGCATTTCGAACAAGTCAATATAGATCTGATAATATGGTACAGCGAAAAGAGTGAAACAACAGCTAATTACAAGAGCCTCGCAGTGTGCAATATAGCTACGAGATCCTGTCGTCTGTTGGAATTTCACTTTCGTACGGTTGGCCTTGTTCTTTGAACAGGTTCACCTACAAGAAGATAGATTTGTGTGGCACATGCGTAAATAGGACTTCAACATGTGATCTGATCACATATATATATATATATATATAATGTACCTGATACTTCGGATCAGACCAGTGTTTAACAAGGCCCCTCCAGTCTTCATCCGATATATTTTCCACTGAAGATGTTTGGGAAAGTTCACTGTTAGCCTTGCCTTCAAAGTGAGTTTTCCTCAAGTTATACCGATACTGTCGCGGAGCAGACTTGAAAACATGGGTGCAAGCTTGTCTGGTTGCATCATCTTGGCTATCCAACTTGAACCTCATCTGTTGAAAATTATGGGAGTCTCATTATCAGCAACCTAGAAAGTATGGGACAGAGCAAGACGATATTACTAGTTTCCATACATAACCATACTTACAGATAAATGGTCGAGGAAGGTGTTGAACTGGGTTTCGTCTTTGTCATTCCTGTACTGAATCCATGTTGGGAGGATACGTACATGACACCTAACGGCAACCGCTGCCTCTGATACTAACTTGGCTGACTCTGTAGCATCACGTGGCCTTTTTAAACCTGCCTCAAAATGGATCTCCATTCTTCCTCCTCTAGATTTAGTTAACCTATCGAGCATTATCCCTGATGTTTGTTTCCTTTTGCGCCTAGGTGCTAGTCCAACAACGAACATAGGAAGTGTTAGTGTACATCAAACTGTGAGACTACATATAAAGAAGCATGCAACTGTAACTTGACTCCAGCAACTACCTTCTTACTGTTGAAGCTCACAAGGTTCATCTGATATTGCCAACTCATCTTGTGTCAAGAGTGCTTGGGAAGTAGTGTCAGGTGGCAAGGCAGCTTGGGAACGTGCTGCTAGCTCAGTTGACGCACGAGTAAGTCGTGCAGCTGGTAGTACTGTGGTAGGTGTTGCAAGAACTAGGGCTGTCTCTGCTTGTTTGGTGGCAGCTATTTGTTTCTGTTTGGCTTTTTTTTGCAACTCGTGTAGCATGGGATGCCGTGTTTGTAGAATTTTCCGCTGGACTTTGACCTTCTATTGCACCATCAGTACCAGCAGAATCTGCAGGATTCATCCGCTTCTCATTCCCTGCCATTCTGTGTTTCTTCCTCTTTCTCGGTGCCATGTTAAGTCAAGCCGACAAGAAAAACGAATAACAATTTAGTTCTTCAGAACAAATTGATGCGTGATGCAGACGAACTGCTTTGATGTTAGACAACCACATGATAGGTGGATGTAATATGTATGAAAAACAGGACGGAAGAGATAACCAGAACTATGATGTGTAAACTAAGAAGAAGACATTTCACCAAATTAGAAGCAATGCAATGGAAGGTAGACACCATATGAAAGATGCTACAAATATCGCTCTGCCAAGTTAACAGTGTCTCATCATAAATGGCGTTTAAACAAATGTGAAGCAGTACAAGAAATAAATCATATGCAAGATGCAAACAACATCACACTACCATGTTAGAGGTCTCTCGTCATTAGTGCCATTGCATATTCACAGCATTGCATATTCACAGCTTATGATGTGTAAACTAAGGAGAAGGCATGTCAACAAATTAGAAGCAATGAAAGCTAGACACCATATGAAAGATCCAATGAATATCACTCTACCAAGTTAAAACTGTCTCGTCATAAGTGCCATTTCAACAAATTAGTAGTACAAGCTAGAAAAGAATGTGAGATGTAACCTATATCACGCTCCGAAGTCAAACGTGTCTTATGATAAGTGATTGTTGCAGGTTACACAACAGTAGTAATTTGATGTAAGAACATGGTGTGATAGACAGATATTGTATGTTCTAGAAACAAGAACACGTGTCTTATTCAAGTATAATGTGTAAAGTAAGTAGATGGAATTCAACAAAATTAGAAGCAATACAAGCTAGACATCACACATAACATGCAACCACATATAACAGTGCCAAGTTAGAGGGAGCACCGGTGATGCTGCACTAGGGGAGACGTGCTCATCATAAACACAACTTTGTTGAGTGTCTATGCATGTGTTGTCTTGGAAATCATCTTGGGGGTGTGGAGGAGTAGAAACTGTAGAGGCCCTCCGTTCGGAAGGAGCACCTTTATCCGCTGCCTTGCTAACTTCCTTCCGCTTTATTGATTTTGAATTGTCAAGTAAAACCGACAAGAAAAAGCAATAAAATTCTCTCTTCAGAACTCATGCATGCATGATATTGACAATCACTACTTTGATGTAAGGCAAACACATGATACCAGGATGGAATATGTACGAAAAACAGGACGGCATGGCATGTTCACAACTGTTTGTGTAAACTAAGCAGAAACCATTCCAGCAAATAAGAAGCAATGCAAGCTAGACACCACATGAAAGATGCAACCAATATGACTCTGCCAAGTTAAAAGCATCCCATCATAAATGGAATTTCAACAAATTAGAAGCAGCGCATGCTATAAATCATATGAAAGATGCAACTAATATCGCACTGCATATACTAAAGGTGTCTCGTCATGTTGCTTGATGCGGGATACAAAAAAACAATAGTTTTATGTAAGGACATGCTTAATAGACAAATGTACTATGTACTAAATACAGGAAGGCATGTCACATTAACAGGTATAATGTATAAGCTAAGCAGACTAGCACATGCAGTTTAACCAGATTGGAAGAATTACAATCTAGACACCATATGCAACATGCAACCACATATCACGCTGCCAAGTTAGAGCAAGCACCTGCGATGCTAGTGTAGGGGAAATGCTGTAATCAACTACAGAGCTACGTTCACTATCTTCATCTAGCATTTCTGTTTCTTGAGAATCATGTCGGGAGGCTGACGCTGCATTCTTTAAATGAGGAGTAGTCCCCTTGCCTGCCTGCCTCGTCATAAGTGATTGATGAGGGATACACAAGAACATTAGTTTGATGTAAGAACATGGTTAATACACAGATGTACTAGTATGTACCAAAAACAGAAAGGCATGTCATATTCAAAGGTATAATGTGTAAGCTAAGCAGATGCAATTTAACCAAATTGGAAGCAATACAAGCTAGACATCCGGCTGGAGTGGCGAGCATGATCATCTAGGACCTGAGAGCCTGGTGGGAGGCGGGCTGCTTCGCCACCACCGCAGCTTTTTAGTTGGCTTCCAGGTGATGCCTATCTTTGTTGGGCTTGTCACTGGCTCGGCCAGTGCCCTGACTAGCTATTTGTCTTCTGGTGCTCACGGGATGGTGGTTCATGTAAAAAAATATCTTTCCTTATCTTACCGACTTCGGCCTTTCGAATACAAGCTAGACACCATATGGAACATGCAACCACATATGACACCGCGAAGTTAAAGCAAGCACCTGGGATGGTGGTTCATTGCGAGCGAGGTCATCAACTCCAGAGCTACGTTTACCGTCTCCATCTGCTGACACTGCACCCTTTATAGCGTTGTAACGTGTCTTGCCTACCCGCATACGAAGCTGGAGTGACTTCTCTCTTTTCTTTTTGGCTTCTCTCATGGCAGCAGAGTCTGAAATACCCTTGCATAAAAACACGATAGTGAGAGTAAGGGTGAAGTGTGTGCAGAACTAGTGCACTGTAAAAGTAGCAGATAGCAGGTGGCTGAAAAATAAATGACAGGAGACATATGATAGCTCTACAACATTGCATGGCAAACAAAATTAGATTCTATTCCGTGTGATTTTGTAATATATGAGCACAGGAAATGCAGGTACTCCTCCAGCACACCACCACATGTGGTCATATCTAAGATAACAGTCGACTGAAAATAAATAGGTCAGTCAATTTTTTTAATGAACCGTCTGAGCTATAAGGAACGGGCAGATGGCCTTCGTCTACCTCCCGCCAGTCACTGTTGACGATCTTTCTCGAACCGCCAGCGACCACCGGCCCAGACCCCTGCCTCCGCCGCCCCGCCCTCCCATCGACCTCACACCACCGCCGTGCTTAGCAGCGCCCCCAGACCATCCCTTTAATCCCGGCCGACCTCCAGATCGGGCGCCAGTAGCTCTAGGCCGCACACGCCCCTAAGATAAACACTAAGGCGCAGCTTCCCCGGCGTAATAGGCGTACTAGCGCCTGTTATGCCGGGGAATGCTTCCGTTAATTGGGAATCAACTGGCCAGAAATTGAAATTCAGGGGGGCGACGGACCTCTAGCTAAGGTGAAATAGTATATGAGGAGAAACCTTGTGCATCGCGAGTTACTAGGAACATCTAGTATCAAGAAGAAGCGGTCAACTAGTGTCTTTTGTGGGATGAATACCGTGCAAGCAGAGACGTAAGATTTGCACGAATAAGGGAAGAGGAGTACCTTTTTCGGTTGCCGGTGTGGTCACCTCCACATGTCGCGCCGATCTTCTTCTTTTTACCGGGGAAACCGATGTTCTGGAGGGTGCAGGCTTGGACGAACCCATGGCCAAATTGTTGATTGTGTTGCCGTGGCCGTATGTCGGCGGAGGGGAAGCAGATCTGAGGCGGCGAAGGACGGCGTAGCAGGAACAGCTCCGATGCGGTGGAGGGTGGCGAAGTTGGAGCGGCAGCGGTGAGGCGCAGGACGGCGTGGTTGAACTAGCTCGGGTACGGACAGCTCGGCCTCGGCTTCAACTACTAGCCATGGAGGGCGTTGCGGTTGAGGTTGCGGTGGACGACGACGTCGGGGTATCGGCTCCGGCGTGATGGAGGAGGGCGACGGTTGATGGGTGGGATGGGGTGGCGGACGGAGGACGCCGGGGTTTCGCGGCTGGTGGAGAGGTAGTTTTGGCGCCCACGGAGTATGAATGGGGAATCGGACGGGTGGGGGGAACCATGTTTCGGTCTGGGACGCGCTTGTTTTTGGCTTTTTTGAACAGAAGATGGGACGTGCTTGTCTGAAATTTGGGGAAAGTACAAACTTTGCCCCCCTCTTAAATTTTGGACCTACTGCGGGTCGGGGGTAGGATGGTAATCCCAGGTGTCCCAAATAGTGGGCGAGAGCGATTTCGGCTGCGCGCATGTGTGCTTAGGCGGCCATTGTGTATGAATGTTTTTTGGATGCGGTTGCGTGGCATCTAGATGAAGCTACAAACCTACCCCGGTTTAGACCTTTGGACGTCGGGCCGGTAGGTTTCACGGGTCGGAGTTATTAGAAAAGTAATTTCCTTGTACTACCAAACACTGGTCTCACGCGGTTTCGGGCGAGTAGAGGCTCTTTTGGCGCTTCGTTCGAAATTTTGAAACACAAGCATTCACGTTTAGAGTACTCTTGAACTATGAGGATTGACCTAAATAGACAACGTTATATTTGACCTTGTATGTTTGAAAACCTCATTAAATTATCCGCTTCTTTTTGAAATTTTGACACTTGAAAATCCTATAACTACGATTATTTTGGAATGGAGGAGCTAAATTTGAATCTATTTTGTACACGACTACATATGCTATTATGTACAAAATCAGAGCAAAGATTGGTGCCCCCATAATTTAGGTATGGTTTACAAATGCCATGATATCAAATTCAAATAATTGAATGGACTTCATGTTGAATTCGATTTTTTTAAACCACCTTAAGTTGAATTCAAATGTATGCTAGTTCATAGGTAGCTATTTATAATGTCCATTGTGTAACTTTCGTATGTATAATGTGCTTTACACACACAACATGAACTATACTCACGTTTATATTCGATTGCTAAAGCGATGCATTGTCTGGAGTTCAAAATACTAACTATGTGGATGAATTGTGTCGAATAATAACATAGACATGCTCAAATTCGATAGAATCTAGATGTCTGATGGATCAATGGCCGCTCCTTACGCGAATTGCAAATATCATGATCCCATCCTAACATTTGGATACAATTTATATCTTTAATCAATGTGTAGAGCAATCTTTTACGTGTAGTTTCACTCTCCATCGGTGGTCTCTCACACATGCTCACACACTCTCTCCCGAGGTGTCTTTCTCGCACACATGCTCTAGATATAACCCTCCCTCCCTCTCGTAACCATTTACAACTGTTTTCACTAACCTTTATCACAAGCACTCTTCCTCTCGCAAACATACACACGCACAATCCTCATCGACCCTTTCGATATACATGGACCTGCCTACGTGTCTCATGTACGCACATTATCTTTACGCCTGTCTCTCACGCATTGTCTCACACCTCTCTTCCTAATCGACGAGTATGATTCTAGCAGAGCATGCTGTAGGATGCCCCTTAAAGTTAGGTTGGATGAATAGTAATATCAGAGATAAAGGGGTTACCTTAGTCCGAGAACCTAGGGTTACAAATCCTAGCCGGCTTTGTCAGTGGACACAGAGTCCTTCACAATTGTGCTATCTTTGTCTTGTACGACTAGTCATCCATGGGTCTTCCTAAATGCGTCACGGGCCGAGCAATGTGGCGCAGGACGGAACCGAACGAAGGGCCTCACCTCGACCCACCGGACCTCACGCGGTGACACACCCTCTGCCCCCACGTCTCATTATCTTCTCACACCCACACATACCAACACAAACACCACACACACAGAAAATTTCTCCTGGTGCCTCTATTCCCCCCCCCTTGCATATACACACTCAAGGGAATGGAATCTCTTGTCGTGATGTCATATTCGTCTCTCTCTCTAGACCACTCTCATTTCTCGTGCTATCTCTCCCACGCCCCCCCGTCGACCCCTCTATCCATGCCTCTCTCGAATACGTAATACACACACATACCTCTCTAGGCCCCGCCAAATGCATCAACTACACATTCACACATGTTACATCACGTACCCCATTGATCTAAAAAGCCCTCTCTTCACGTTTATTTCGCATACAACATTCCTTTTGAATAAAGTGTGGCCAAAAAATTATTTTAGAGTTTCTACATATATACAACATTACAAAGTTATATGGAGGAGTACGAACGCTAATTTGCATTGCATGGTGCCCACAATGATATTTATTCCGCAATGTGAATTTGTATATTTTTATACTATATACAAAGTTAGTCATAATAAAGAGAAACGAAGAGCATCTCTCTCTCCATCGCATACCCCCCTGTACGCCCCTTTCACGTATGCACACAAAACTATCTCCAGGTCCTCTAAAAGTAAGCCCCCAGAAAATTCACGCATGTTTCATCTTTCTCTCGCGATATATGCAATGACGATCATTGTATTTGAAGCGAAAGCACGATACGTACATTGGACTTCAGAATCCACTCATTACGGTCACCATTTATGTTTAGTGGTTATTATACAGTCACGGGCTCACCGTAGAACTTTGTATTTGCTCATGACATGACTAGTTGACCAGTTAAACGCTCCACGTGGCACCTCTAGTGTTGCATCACATTATCTCACTACCATCGTGCCCACCTGTCGACTTGTATATACTCTACATCTACACTCTTATAAAATACATAAAATACACTCTTATAAAAAACAGAGTTGGTGATGATGGTGTGCCTGCCATCCTGCAATATAGGCCGGCCGATTTATATCTGACGGATAGGAAAGAAACTATGGCAGTTTTGCAAAAAGGTACCCACACACCTCTCCACATTTGCAAATAAGGCCTTCCCTCATTCATCCTTTTCTCTCACAAGATAAACAAGTCATACAAATGCATCTTGATGTTACGTGCAACGCACGGGCATCTTGCTAGTAAGAATGAAAACAAACGACAAAATAATATTTGGACGGTGGTTCGAAGTCATGACCGCGGGCACAGCGGACAAGGTGGCCTTGTATTGGTATGCTGAGCCGTCTGTTTTAACGCACATGAGCTGGTGTGGTGATTATACACACACGCAGTCATGCACACGAACTGCATCTACACAACACTCACACAAACACATGCACCCATGCACGCACGCAACACTCACACGTACACACGCAGCCACACACACACGCAACACTCACATGCACACACGCACGCATGCATGCACACACCAGTACACCACACGACCAACACACACTCTCACGCTCAAGTGCTCAACCTACACGTGCATGCGCACACATTAGGCCCTGACAGACACATACACAACCAGGTGATTCCCGCGCACGGGTTGGAGCCTTGTCGCGCCTGTGTAAATTTGTGTTTATCTGACCTTTTGCCTATGCGAACTGATAGGTGGGACCCACAAGGAACGTGGTCAATTTAACTAGTCAACATGGCGCCACGCAGACTATTTGGCCGGTCAACACAGTGCAATCCGATGCTGAACTGTGAGCAAGTGACCGTATAATCACCGCAAAACGTATATAGTGACCGTAATCAGCTTATTCTGAAGTTCGGTGACCGTATTACGCTTTTCTCTCTGTAGGCCCTCCAAAACTACATCTCTACACGTTCTCGCATGTTACATCTAACAACTATGCAATACAACACTACTACTACACTCTAACACAATAAATCATATGTGTTTTAGTTTTACTAGATATCATATTGTTACTTATAATTATTCAGTTTGCATACATTAAAATTGCCTTTGAAATGTATGGCCAGTATCATCTACCGCGCGGGAAAAATCCCGCCCTTTCCTGTTTAATCGGGTTTGTATCGACGGATCGTGCGAAACAGCAAAACTATAGTACTATACAGTACTACAAGTGACAGTTCACTGGGCCATCGTGTCGTCTACTCCTCCGTTGTAAGAGTGGAGCGCTTGCTTTCATAAATCTTCTAGTCCCTTTCGCCGACATGTGGGACATCAAGCTACCGGGTCCATGTGCCATACCGGAATACAGTGCAGAGCAGCCGGGGTGAAGCACCCCAGTCATGGCGCCGGCGTAGTAATGAGCAATGAGGCGTCAAATCACAAAGCTGCACCTTTCCCACAATTAGGTTGGAGGGACGAAGCAACCATCATTTCACTCGTTGCTGAATCCGCTTCTCCCTCATCTTCTTCAACTTAACCACGTGTTGCTTCTGCCGTTGTTCTCCCTCATGTGGGACGCGGGTCGGCTTGGTAAAGCACTGACACGTGGGGCCGCATGTTAGCAAACCGCCAGGACAACGTCCTCCGAAAATAAGAAGCCTAATCCTAGACTTACAAAGGGCTACGTAGCTGCTACGTATACTTTCCATCTAATCTATATATGCCCCCTGATTTTCAAGTGGAGTGGGCCTAATCCTCTCCTTTAATCCAATCAAATAGTCCCACATCACATCAGTTCGTAACTTTACGTAAACCATTACGTGGATGTAGCATTGCTCAAATAAGAACCTCCCCCGCCATCCGCGCGGCAAAATCACCTCCTTTTTACTAAACTTGATTCTATAATTTTTTAGATCAATATAATTGAGATTTGTATAGATAGCACACAGGAGCAAAACCAAGTGGTACGGTTAAGGGCATCCACAATGTGTAGCCAAATGTGAAAATAGCTTTTGGCATCGTGGGAACCATTGTGGACGGTGTTGCCAAAGCCAAAAAGATGGAACCGAAGCTCCCTGATTGATTGATTGAAGGAATAGAAAAATGCAACGTCTCTCCTCTTTCTCCCATGCTTGGACGCATGTAGTACAGTATAGAGCACATAGTCTACTCCCCTGTCCCTTCTATCACAAATCACAAAGCAGTGAGGCGTCAAATCACAAAAGCACGGACGAGGCAACCATCATTTCACTCTTCGCTGACTCCGCTTCTCCATCGTCTTCTTCGAGAAACCATCTCACCGCATTAGTACTCCTAGTAGTACTAGTAAAGGACTTCCTGGATGCAAATAAGACTTCCTGCCGCATTAGTTATCGACCTTTTTTAACATACAATCTGAGTGGATAGCTCCTGTGGTCATCACACGTGAGCGGATATATAGGTGGGCTAGGTGGGCAGGCGGCAACAATCTAAGTGCTAAAAGAGTTGATCTTGAAAAAAGAGTTGATCCAATGCTTGGTTTTGTTTGGATTTTCCAACTATGACCATTGGATAGAGTGGATCAATGGCTTACGTTCAAAGTTATTCTCATTCTATAGAATGGTATAGGAACGTGGAGAGATTTGGTTGATTTTATATCGCTGAATAATATAAAATATTATGAGTGCACACGCTCCACCCCGAGGTTTGTAGCTCCTTCTCGGCCGTCGGGAATCTATGTTCTTCCACTCTTTCGTTTAAGACATGAGCTTTGTTCATCCTATTGCCGACACGCGGGACATCTATATGCCTCCATTTACAAAATCATACTATATGCCTCCATGACACGCGGGACATCTAGCATCAAGGTGGAGTGTCATGCAAGAAAATGGAGATATGCAGTGCGTAAGTGAGTTGTGCACTTCGATGGCACCTAGTACTACGCAATATTTTTTCTCCTCGATGGCACGTGAATAGTGCACGTACTCAATGATAGAGCACGGGATGGTAGCCATGGACATGGTCGGCCCTTTTTGAAGAGAGTACTAATAAATAACTTTGATGTGTCCCGTCAACTCGCAGAACGACGAGAAGCTTGCTTACTACGCCTTCTCCCTCGCCAACGCGTGCACGGTGGCTCGTAGCACGAGGAGAAACTTTTGCTTACAAGCGGTGGACGTGCAGCAGTTCATTTGGTGTCAGATTGCCAAAAGTATTACTGTAGTACCATAATTATTGTTCGACTTCCGGAAGAGGAGAAGAGCCAAGCGCAAGGTCACCTACTAACCTAGTACAGTACTACTATAGCCAAAGCTAGTCCACCTTTTTAGAGCATGGTTAATTAATATAGGCGGCTCTTGCAGCGGCACATCATTTAGAGCAAGTACTCTCTTCGTAGGAACAAAGGAAGTGAAACAAAAGTTGGAGTGGATGCTAGATTGCCAATAAAAACATGATTACATACGAAAAAAATCCTATAGCATTCTATCCTATGAATCAAATGACCAATGTAGGAAAATTATGAGGGGGTTCTCTCCAACAGTGTTCCTTGGCTCGCACCTAGCATCACGGTGGTCGAACTTGGAGTCATTCATCTGGTACACGTGGAATCTCAGATCTGGACACAAGGTGACGCGAAGGAGGTACACTTGCGCACGGCTGTCGTGGTCGCACCACACCCTCACACGGTCGCTCCTGCACGCCGCGGTCGCACCGCACCCTCACACAGTCGCTCCTGCACGCCGCAAACCCAACCAAGGGAACGCACCCTCACTGACACGTGCTGTCGCATGTGAACAAACCAAACTCAGCCATCCTATCGCTGACACATAATTTTCGTTCATAGAGTATGTTTATCCAACCGCATGTTGGGGAGTATCCGTATGGCCCGTGCGGTGGTCTGTTGGGGAAGAAGAAGAGGTGAGGAAGAAGGAAAGAAGGGTTAGGAGACGTAGGATATTCATCCAACCGCCTGAAATGGTAGACTGACCCAAGTCAGGCGACTTGCATAACAAATATATGTTTTTACACAGCAAAAGATCCATAAAAACAACAACATAAAGAAAAACTATCACTGCTCGCGGAAAGAGACGGCCTCGTCGTCTTTGGCTGCCGGCGCGAGCCAGCCGTCGCTGCCGACGTGTGTCTCCGCACCGTGGTTGTCCTCGGCCTCCAACTACTCGTTCAAGCGGAGTGTGTGGGCGCTCTGCACGGACGAGAGCACAGCTCGGTTCAAGTCGAGGACGTCCGGTTCCGCCTGCAGGAGGGCCTCGATGGCAGCGGCATCCGCGCGCTCCGCGTCGAGTCGAGCCTCCGCCGCCCGGTTCAAGTCTAGGACGTCCGGTTCCGCCTGCAGGAGGGCATCGATGAGAGCGGCATCCGCGCGCTCTGCGTCGAGTCGAGCCTCTGCCGCCCGGTTCAAGTCCAGGACGTCCGGTTCCGCCTGCAGGAGGGCCTCGATGGCAGCGGCATCCGCGTGCTCCGCCTCAAGTTGAGCCTCCGCCACCCAGTTCACATCCACGACATCCGGTTCCGCCTGCAGGAGAGCCTCGATGGCAGCGGCATGCGCGCGCTCCGCGTCGAGTTGAGCCTCTGCCTCCCGGTCCTCCTTTAGTATCACCATGTTGAACCGCTGGTCCGCCTGCACCATGGGGGACTTGGACGCCGGCACGAAGTCGACGTCCTTCGTCTCATACCCATCGGGGGCCTTCTCCGCCGCGACCTCCGCCATGAACATTGGATCGGCTTCCTCCTCCTCGTAGCTTGGCTCCAGAGAACTCGGGGATTGGCCCGCCGCAAAGTGAGCTTGGGAACGGAGGTCTGTGGCACCGACCGCCGTCGCGATTTCTGCGCGGCGCTCCGGCGACAGCATCTTGTAGTAAGTGATCTTGCGGCGCACCATGGCTTTCCGGCGAACTAGGGGACGCTTGATGCGGGGTAGGGGATCGAAAGGTGGGGGAATGGGCTGGAGATTTGGTGTGGTTTTAGGGCAGTGGCTGGCGTAGGCCGAGCAGCGAAGGTTCTGGTGTGATAGTGGTTCCGGTGACGACCGGTCAATCGGTTTTGACTGTACATCGCTCTTGTCGCGTTCGCGTTGCAGCCCGGCACGCTGGACCCTCCACGTCGCTCACCGAATGGAACGCGCTTCGTCTTGCATTTTCGCTCGCTTGTGGGACCGCAGTTGAGAGCAAACCGACGTCCCTCCCCCTCCCCCGCCCGCGTCATTTATTATACCACCACTCCCTCTGTTTTATGCGGAGTAAATAAAAACAGAGGGAGTATACTACGGATGAGGATCCCCTGACGTGGCCGAACCCATTGAGTAACTGACATGCGGGGCCTAGCAAGCATGGGGTCCGCCAATAAGTGACCGAAAGGGAGGGTAAGGCAGGGATACCTACGTCAGAGGATCCACTTCCACTATACTACTTTGACCAAATGTTAGAGTAATAATATATGACATGCAACTTACACAAATGTTAGAGTAAAAATATATGACATGCAACTTACACAAAGCATACAGGGTCTAATGCGTTTTTCGAGGCTAACTTTGACCAAATGTTAGAGTAATAATATATGACATGCAACTTACACAAAGCATACGGTCAAATTCGTATGTGAAAGGAGTTTCCAATGATATAATTTTCACATTATACATCTCATGTACTATTAATCTTGTCAATAGTGAAATTGGAAACCATCTCGAGTACAAATCTAGGAGTACGTACAAATCTAACAATATTGATTGGGCGTTGTTGAATGTTGATACCTTTTTGATCAAAGTAGAGATACTTTGACTACACATAAAACTTATATGTAAACTAGAAAGGATAGGGGGAGTATATTGTACGTTCAAAAACAAAACGAACATTGAATACCCTTTATATATGATTTGCGGATGCTATGATCACCGGTTCAAAATTTTGAATTTGCCTTAGGTATCACGTGCCCCCACTCGTTCCCTCTCGATTTCATCTCGGGGTCCGGAGATCTATTGAAAGAGGACTAGGGTGGGTACATGCGAATGATACTCGGCGGAATGTTCAAATGAGGCATGCGGGAGGATGGACTCGACTGGAGGGCGACATGATCGATGGAGAAGAGGGTTGGAGAGGAATGAGAAATAAGAAAACGCCACATGATTATACTTGAACGGCTCAAATAAACAATAAGTTGTCTCGCTTGGCCTACATAGTGAAAGGCCTAATGCGCAATGCGGAGCACTGACGCTCAAATATGGCCGAGAAAACAGGGAAACCGACATGTGGGGCACACCCGTCGGGACGACGTAGCGCAGACTAGTCCAATGGAGGAGCTGGCCCACGACCTCCTCGCCACCGACAACCGTTCATGTGGGTCGTTGGGGCCAACAACGGGGCGCAGCTCCAGCACCGCCTCTGGACACGGCGACCGCGGTGAGCGACACGCTCATATCGTCGCTAGACACGGTCGGTTTCAGTGTGCCGAGGGTGGCGTTAGTGTTGTGGCACGATCAACGGTATGTTTGGTTTGTGCCCAAGGTTGCCCCATCAAAGCATTGGGTAGCCAAAATTTTGGTTGAGGTATTGGTTGCCCATGATTTGGCCGACATTGGCAAGAAAAATGAACTCGAGTTGGCTAGAGTTCATTGGCATGCCAAAGAAATGGCAACCATCCAAACAAAGACCAATCTTTGGGTCATGACCAAAATTTTGGTTGAGGTATTGGTTGCCCATGATTTGGCCGACATTGGCAAGAAAAATGAACTAGAGTTGGCTAGAGTTCATTGGCATGGCAAAAAAATGGCAACCATCCAAACAAAGACCAATCTTTGGGTCATGACCAAAATTTTGGTAAGGTGCACTTTGGCCACAATCCAAACACACCCCAACACCTGGCTCGTCGAGGATGCACGGGGCGCCGTGACGCGTCCCCGGAGTGGTGTAGCGCGGCCAACTGCATCCTCTGGACCTGAGACCATGCCGGGTCGTCTTGCTTTTTCAATGACATGTGGGGATCGCATGTGAGCAAAGGGCATCTCCAACGTTGCCACGACCGCAGCTGACTACCCTGGCACACCAAAACCCTCGTCCCTCGCGCCGTCGCGCGGTGCGTTCCCAGCCGGCGCCAGCTGTCCGCATTCATGCCGTCCGTTCGTATGTTGTCGTTAAGAGGCTCGGTGCCCGAGGAACCAACTCCGGCGACTTAATGACGCACCCGGACGCTTGGCCTCACCGGAATGCGCTACTTAAAGCGGCAACGCAGCTAACCTCCACACCATAGCGCATCGTCCTCCTACCTGGCACCACATCCGCCATGACCGCAAGTGCGAACGCTCTGCGGGAGAGCTTGTCTTCGAGGATGAAGCTCGAGGTCGCCGCCCTCGCTCAAGTCGCCTCTCGCGACGCAATAGCGGCGTAGCCGGATGCGGACGCGACCGCACAAGCGGTGGCCACGCTGGCGGCCGACGACGGGAGCACCGTTAGCCACGTGTCCTACTTGCCGCCGTCCAACGTCCGGCACCGCCGAGGTCGGGGACTCCTCCGAGGATGAGTAGGGCATGGGAGGCGGCAGGGCATGGTGTGCCAACTGGCCGGTCCGTATCCCGTGTTCTACTCTTCCTCGCCGGAGACCGCACCTTCACTTCACGGGTCTTGAACCCCGCCCCCGTACATAGAGATCGCAGATGGAGGACGTCGGTCGCCGCCGTAGAATAGGTTTAGGGTCGGGTTTCTTTTATTTTTCTGTCCTATAAAAGTTTGAAATGTAATGAAAATCTGCCGTGTTTGCATTAATCTCGGCCAGTGTATATGAACTTTCACAATAATATACATATTGTAGGAGTACTAGCAAGATGCCCGTGCGTTGCACGGAAGATCAAGATCTTGTGGGAGAAAAGGATGAACGAGGGAAAGCCTTATCTGCAAATGTGGAGAGGAGTGCGGGTAAATTGTCATAGTTTCCTTCGTATCCGTTAGATATAGATCGGACGACCTATATTGCAGGATGACAGGCACACCATCATCACCAACTCTGCTTTTTATTGAACCGAGGCAAATCTAACATGCGAAGTAAAATAAACACATAGGGTCTATACATACACAAATTATCTTAGGCACTCCAATAGTACGTCCACTACACATTCACGCATTTCACATCTTTCTACGTCTACGGGAACCTACGAAAGGGTTAACGTAAATTGCCTCTCTCTCTCCTCCCCTGATTTTCATGGTGGTGGGCCCCTCCCTCCCCCCAATCTACAATCAACAGCTCACACGTTTCACATTACGTTAATTACGTAACTGGGATTACGTAGGTGTAGCATTACTCATCCTAAAAAACCCAACTAAGCCAACCTCCTAGCATATCGCGCGGGAAAAGACCCGGCCGTGCCGTTTTAGTCGGGATTACCGGATTACTAGTAGTAGTATCGATGGATCGCGCGAAGCAACAAAAAATATTTTTGAGGGGGCGAAGCACCTAGTTTAAAAGGAAAAAAGGCGGTACACTCACAGCACTCCTGTCGCGGTTGCATTGCACCCCACACACGTTCGGTCCTGCACACGGCTAACGCAAACGGAACGCGCTTCGGCTTGCCTCTTCACTGACACGTGGGACTGCACTTGGAGAAACCGACCATGCGCCAAACTCCCCCCGCCCACCGCGCGAAAATCCTCCCCCCCACACCCAAAAATTCCCCCCAAATCCGATTCAACCGCCCTTCGTCCAACTAGCCAATAATATTCCCCA